>NW_028261381.1:132334722-132642722 GCF_051295495.1 Thamnophis sirtalis | reverse complement strand
CTGGCAAGATGTTGTTTGTTTCCAAATAATCCATCATGTTATCTGCAATAATGCCTGTGAGTAATTTGAAGGTTGTTGGCAAGCATGTTATTGGTCTGTAGTTTTCAGGTGTTGTTCCTTTAGTTGCATCTTTCTGAATCAAGTATGTTTTTCCAGTTGTCAACCATTCATCAATTTGGCCCTTTTGTAAAATTTCATTCAGTTGTCTGGCCAATATTGCATGTAAACTGGTCAGATATTTGAGCCAGAAACCATGTAATTGGTCCTTTCCAGGTGATGTCCAATTCTTTACCTTTTTAACTTGATTTTTGACCATCTCAGTTGTTATTTCTAATACTTGCATTTTTTTGTTGCCAATGCTTTTCTCAAAGTCATGTATCCACTTTGCTTCCTTGTTGTAGTCCTTTGCATTTTCCCACAATTCTTTCCAGAATTCAACTGTGGCCTGTTTTTCTGGTTTTTCACTTTTGGTGTCACCATTCACATTAAGACTTTGATAAAAACGCCGTTGGTCTGATCGAAATTACTGATTTTGTTTATATTGGATGATTCGTGCTTCATATCTTTCAATTTTTCTAGCTGTTGCTGTTATCTGCTGTTTTACAATCTCTACAGCTTCATTGATGTTTCTTGTATCCAATCTATATCTCCTGATTAGCCGATCTATGATTTTGTTGTTTTTAAGCCGTTGCTCATGCATGTTCTTTAAGTTACTAGCATCTGCCCTTAATTTTTTGATTTTTTGTTCTAAACGGATTTTCCACTTTGGCTTTGATGCTTTTTCTGTTGTGTGACTAGGTACTTTAATTTTAATGCCTAGTTCATTAGTGACTATTACAGCTGCGCTGTACATTAACTGGTTTGTTTACAAGATGGATCCCGGTTCAATTGTTGAAAACACTGCATTGACCATTTTCATGATAGGGGCCAAAGTTTTCTTAGGCACAGTTTTTAGTGATGGTAAACGTTGCCTTTCCTCATTAAGCAGAAAATGCTCCATGATCTTATCCTTCAATTCTTTTTGTTTTTGAGTTAGTTCATCAGTTGGTTCAGTGATAACTGGTTCTAGTGGTGGTGATGTTATTTCCTCCCCGAGAGCTTCTTCTGGGAGTTCTACTATAATGTCTTTAGTTGTGTCTTGAATATCAGTTATTTCCGCTTGTGATATTGTTTTTTGGGTTTTGCAATTTGCCTGAATTTCCTCATGTTCAACTTCACTAAACACTTTATTCCGTATAATAAATCGCCTTTGATCTGCTAGTCGTTGTTCACTAACATTTGAATGTGGATATTGTTGTTTCCATAATTCATACATTCTCTTTAAATAGCCTCTTTTTTCTGGCTCTGAGTTGTAGTAACAGGCCATTACGGCACGGTTTTCATCTGCACTATATTTTTGTCGTTTTGTTGGCTGGTCCACTTGTAGCCCACTTGTCGACGGATGTCCAGGGACCCCAACATCCGCCGCGGCCCTTGTTAACCCGTGCGACGACCGATGCGGTATGGAATTCTTATTCGTTTTTTTCACCATATTGTATGGGTTGGCGGGGTTTTTTTTTACGGGACCAGATGCCAACCTGGTCCCAACCTTCCTCCTTTCTCATCCGGGCTTGGGACCGGCAACGGCGGAGTTTTTATTATTATTATTATTATTATTATTATTATTATTATTATTATTATTATTATTATTATACAATTGTATCACAGCGGCCAGTTGTTTCGCCGGATTTGGCATTGGTTACTAGTCGGGCCCCACCCAGGGGCCTAGGACGTCGTAACGTATTTTCGTAATATGCGTGCAGATCCAAGCAGTGCGGCTTTTTGCATTTGACTGATGGTGATTTTGTCAATTTTTAACTGTTTTAAATGTAATTCCAGTGTTTTTGGAATAGCACCCAGTGTGCCAATTACCACTGGAATTACCACTGCTGGTTTGTGCCATAGTCGTTGAATTTTGATTTTTAAGTCCTGGTATCTTGCGATTTTTTCATGTTCCTTCTCAGCGACCCTGCTATCACCTGGTATTGCGATGTCTATGATTGTGACCTTATTTTTCTCAACCAGTGTGATGTCTGGTGTATTATGCGCCAGTATTTTGTCGGTTTGTATACGGAAATCCCACAAGATCTTGACCATCTGATTTTCGGTGACTTTTTCAGGCTTATGTTCCCACCAGTTTGTTGCTGTTTTAATATTATAATTTTTGCACAAATTCCAATGGATCATTTGTGCTACTGAATTGTGCCGCAATTTATAATCAGTCTGCGCGATTTTTTTACAGCAGCTGAGTATGTGATCAATAGTTTCATCAGCTTCTTTGCAAAGTCTGCATTTGGCATCATCAGAGGATTTTTCGATTTTGGCCTTAATAGCATTTGTGCGGATAGCTTGTTCTTGCGCAGCCAGGATTAGTGACTCTGTTTCTTTCTTTAAAATTATTTTAATTATTATTATTATTATTATTTTCATATTTCTATGCCCCTCCAATCTAATCGCTCTTGGTTTCCACAGATTATAAAAATCAAGTAAATCATCCACAATGTAAGGGTATTAAAACCAATAAAACAACACTACACAAACAGAAAAGTAGATACAATAAAAATACAAAATAAAGGTGGCATGATAAAATCAGGAGAAGGCTGTCCAGAACAACTATCTATAAAATGTCAACAAGGAGTGGTCTTGTTTGATCTCAACCAGAACACTGTTCCATAGAACCAGTGCAGTTATATAAATGTATTTAATTGTTTTCTAAATCAAAATGAAATATGTAAGTACGTTTTTTTTTTCTTTGAGTAAACAAACCTACTGTGTTGATAATACTTTGAAACAACTGGCTTCCAAAAACAGAATGCTTGTATGTTGTGAAGAACCTGTCTTTTATGACATGTTTACTACAAGAGTTATGTTTCAAATTTCCTTGGTCAAGTTTACCACCTTACTTTTTTTGTAATATAGGAGGAACTCCTGCCAGTATAGATTAGTGTACAATGGTTTATTTTCATGGACAAGCAGAACTACTGTCTGAAAAATAAATACATATGGAGGGAACATTGGACTCAATCTTGCCAAATCCACAGCATGATGTGATGTGCCTGTTTACTTAGTGGCAAATCCCATGCTTTCAGTAGGATTTACCTTCAAGTATGTATGCATTAGATTACAGTCTTAGACTGTAACTGAATACTCACTTAGCAGGGAGTAAATCTCATTGAAGTCAATAAGGCTTGTTTCTGATTGGGTAAAAGTGTGTTGAATATTTCAAGGTAATCACTCTGAAATTCCAGTGGTTTAGTGGCCTAAACAGATGCTGAAATCTGTTAACTTGAAATCATGGGAACCAAAGGTGCTTAAGTCATGGATTACTTATTATGAAAACAATATGTGTATATGAGGTTAGAAATTCCCCATTCATGCCAATGAATAGCTATTATGTCTTTAAATAGAAAATAGACACATAGTTTCATATTTAGTCCTTATCACAAAGTGGTAAATAATGTACTATGACAGTTTTGCTTTTAATAAACCAGATTCTGGTAGTAGTTGAAAAATGTCTTTTATTACTTTTAGCTAAATCTCTAAATATGACCCATATTGCTGAAATTAGACTTTGCCAAGGTCATTCAAGCTAAGAGCCAAGGTGGCGCAGTGGTTAAATGCAGCACTGCAGGCTACTGCTAGATCAGCAGGTCAGCGGTTCAAATCTCACCGGCTCAGGGTTGACTCAGCCTTCCATCCTTCCGAGGTGGGTAAAATGAGGACCCAGATTGTTGGGGGCAATATGCTGACTCTCTGTAAACCGCTTAGAGAGGCCTGAAAGGCCTATGAAGCGGTATATAAGTCTACTGCTATTGCTATTGATATTGCTATTTCCTTGTTTCAATAACATGGTCAACTGGGAGCTGCTATTAAAAAGGGATTAGTAATTATATTGCAATATGGAAAGGACCCAAGTATTTTATTTATATCACATTTGAATTATTTAATCTGAGTGTTGAAAGGGCTGGTGGTTAAGGATCTGGTTATTTAAAGGCTACTCTCTTATATATTCATATGCTCCATTCAATTTCATGATACGTATCTTCACCATGAGAGAAAGATAAGAACTGTAGTTAAATTGAGAGTAAGACGGAGCATAGTTAATTTAAGTGAATTTAAATCTCAAGGATCAGATGGATCACATCCTAAGGTAATAAAGGAAATAGCAGAGGTGGCTGTGGAACTATATTTGGAGGAAAGCAGATGCCACCCCATGTTCAAAGTAGAGAATAGAAGGTCTCTTAGTAAACTATAGACAACTCAACTTTACATCTGTACTGGCAAGGTACAGTATCAAGTTTATATGCCTGCTACAGTTGACAGGAACCAACAACATTTGTCATAAATGAATCATACCAAAGCACCTGAGGGTAGGACAAGAAGCAATAGGTGGAAACTAATCAAGGAGAGAAGCAACTAAAAACTAAGGAGAAATTTCCTAACTGTTAGAACAATTAATCAGTGGAACAACTTGCCTCCAGAAGTTGTGAATGCCCCAACACTGGATGTTTTAAAGAAGATGTTGGATAACCATTTGTCTGAAACGGTATAGGGTTTCCTGCTCAAGCAGGGGGTTGGAGTAGACGATCTTCAAGGTCCCTTCCAACTCTGTTATTCTATTCTATTCTATTCTATTCCATTCCATTCTACTCCATTCCATTCTATGCTATTCTATTCCTAACTATGATTTATTTTACTACCTTAATAGATCTGGGAATGCCATAGACAAATAGTAATCAAACTTCAGCAAGACTTCATCAGATTATTTCATAATATTCTCCATAATAATAGGATAAATTATGAGCTAGGTGACATTACTACTAGGTAGTTCATAAATGGCTGGATGTCCACATCCAGAGAGTTCTCATTAATAGGCCCACTTTAGCATCAAATAAAATGACACAGGGCTTACTGATTACTTTGGAGGAAAGAGTTAAGAGGACACTTCTCAAGGTTTCATATGTCACAAAGTTGGAGTAGGATTGCTAATAATAAGAGAAAAATAAGCATTTGGAACTTAAGAGGGAGAGAAATGTAAATATTCTGCATCTGAAGAAGAAAAATAAAAAAGCAAGTATAAGATGAGAAGGACCCGGTTTGGCAGTGGCAGATATGAAATAAATTTGCAGTGTGGTGCAGGTATAAATGCCATCTTGTGGTGCATCAACAGGGACATGGACTGTACATTATATAATGTAATTGTTCCTTATACGATGCTCTGCTATGACCCCATTTGGAATACCATGTCTGTGACCAGTTCTAGGCATCACAGTAAAGACATTCAGGTTTCTTCCTTTAAATATGTGTGATTTGGTTTCACTAAAACATATTGGAAGCTTGTAAGCTGCAAAACAAAATGCTGACCTTGTTTTTCATTTACAACAATAAGCTTATGCTTTGAGTTTTGTTTTGTTCCCTTTTTTATTGTAGTTGAGCTATTTTATATTTTATTTTATATTTCCCTGTTGACATATCTTTGAGTATCCTAAAATAGCGTGATAAAAATGAATTATATTAAACAGTGGTTCCTATATCAGTCCTACAGTTGTTATTATTAAGGGGCAAAATAGTGGCTATAGAGTAACTCTTTAATTGGAATTGTGACTGCCTGCCAATAAAAATAGCAAAGGTAAATGGCTTGTGATAGCAATTTCTTGGGTAGCTAGAGGAACTGGCCAGGATAAGCTCATCAATTTGATGTGAAATCAATGTTTGTGTGTGTGAGGGTGTGGATTTTACTAATAGCCATTATTCATACTATCAGAATTCCAATTGTATTTGTAGTCCCCAACTAATTGCTTACTGTAAGAATTTTATATCATTGGATGACATTGGACACAGAGAGAGAAAAAATTGAGATATTTAAAATATCAGAATGATTGTTTTATATTCTTTTACTTGCTTCTTTTCATGCTTTTAAAGTTTCATGTCAATCCCCAATGTTTGTCAAGAATTGCAAAGCAGCATAAGATTTAGTTAATCAACTAAACAATAGACTGCCTGGTTGTAGATAATGTGAGACACACATGAAGTCACCATTCTTGTCTTGAGAGGTTTGGTTTCGTAAAAGTCAAGAATGTGACAGTATCCACCAATTATTAATTAATTTATGAGTCCTTACCTTCCTAAGGTTGCCCTGCAACATTGATGATATACAAATAATAATAATAATAACAACAACAACAACAACAACAACAACTCCGCCGTTGCCGGTCCCAAGCCCGGATGAGAAAGGAGGAGGGTTGGGGTCAGGTTGGCATCTGGTCCCGTAAAAAAAAAACCGCCAACCTATACAATATGGTGAAAAAAACAAATAAGAATTCCATACCGCATCGGTCATTGCGCGGGTTAACAAGGGCCGGGGCGGATGTTGGGGTCCCTGGACATCCGTCGACAAGTGGGCTACAAGTGGACCAGCCAACAAAACGACAAAAATATAGTGCAGATGAAAACCGTGCCATAATGGCCTGTTACTACAACTCAGAGCCAGAAAAAAGAGGCTATTTAAAGCGAATGTATGAATTATGGAAACAACAATATCCAGATTCAAATGTTAGTGAACAACGACTAGCAGATCAAAGGCGATTTATTATACGGAATAGAGTGTTTAGTGAAGTTGAACATGAGGAAATTCAGGCAAATTGCAAAACCCAAAAAACAATATCACAAGCAGAAATAACTGACATTCAAGGCACAACTAAAGACATTATAGTAGAACTCCCAGAAGAAGCTCTCGGGGAGGAAATAACATCACCACCACTAGAACCAGTTATCACTGAACCAACTGATGAACTAACTCAAAAACAAAAAGAATTGAAGGATAAGATCATGGAGCATTTTCTGCTTAATGAGGAAAGGCAACGTTTACCATCACTAAAAACTGTGCCTAAGAAAATTTTGGCCCCTATCATGAAAATGGTTAATGCAGTGTTTTCAACAATTGAACCGGGATCCATCTTGAAAACAAACCAGTTAATGTACAGCGCAGCTGTAATAGTCACTAATGAACTAGGCATTAAAATTAAAGTACCTAGTCACACAACAGAAAAAGCATCAAAGCCAAAGTGGAAAATCCGTTTAGAACAAAAAATAAAAAAATTAAGGGCAGATGCTAGTAACCTAAAGAACAGGCATGAGCAACGGCTTAAAAACAACAAAATCATAGATCGGCTAATCAGAAGATATAGATTGGATACAAGAAACATCAATGAAGCTGTAGAGATTGTAAAACAGCAGATAACAGCAACAGCTAGAAAAATTGAAAGATATGAGGCACGAATCATCCAATATAAACAAAATCAGCAATTTCGATCAGACCAACGGCGTTTTTATCAAAGTCTTAATGTGAATGGTGACACCAAAAGTGAAAAACCAGAAAAGCAGGCCACAGTTGAATTCTGGAAAGAATTGTGGGAAAATGCAAAGGACTACAACAAGGAAGCAAAGTGGATACATGACTTTGAGAAAAGCATTGGCAACAAACAAATGCAAGTATTAGAAATAACAACTGAGATGGTCAAAAATCGAGTTAAAAAGTTAAAGAATTGGACATCACCTGGAAAGGACCAATTACATGGTTTCCGGCTCAAATATCTGACCAGTTTACATGCAATATTGGCCAGGCAACTGAATGAAATTTTACAAAAGGGCCAAATTGATGAATGGTTGACAACTGGAAAAACATACTTGATTCAGAAAGATGCAACTAAAGGAACAACACCTGAAAACTACAGACCAATAACATGCTTGCCAACAACCTTCAAATTACTCACAGGCATTATTGCAGATAACATGATGGATTATTTGGAAACAAACAACATCTTGCCAGTACAGCAAAAAGGCAACAAAAGAAGGAGCAGGGGCACAAAAGATCAGCTCCTAATTGATAAAATGATATTAGAAAATTGTAAGAACAGAAAAACGAACTTGAATATGGTCTGGATTGATTACAAAAAGGCATTTGACTCACTGCCACATAGTTGGATCATAAAATGCTTAGAAACAACTGGCATTAGCAAAAATATTACATCCTTTACTGAAAAAGCGATGAAACAATGGAGAACTGACTTGGTAGTAGGGAATGAGATCTACGGAATTGTTAATATCAAGCGAGGAATTTTCCAGGGTGATTCACTTTCACCTCTTCTCTTCATCATCGCAATGATCCCACTATTGGTAATCTTAAAAAAAAAATGAAATTAGGCTACCAAACAGCCAAAGAAGCTGAAAAAATTTCGCATTTACTATATATGGATGGTTTGAAACTCTATGGAAAGTCAGAAATAGAAATCCAATCATTGACAAACACAGTCCGAGTATTCAGCACCGATATTTCAATGCAGTTTGGTATGGAAAAATGTGCCACTGTATCCATAAAAAGGGGCAAAATCACTGCATGTGAGGGAATTGAAATGCCCAATGGCCAATTAATTAAATGCAAAGAAAATGAAGCCAACAAATACTTAGGCATTCTGCAGTTGGATAACATCAAGCATGGAGAAGTAAAAACTATTGTCAGGCGAGAATACACCAACAGAGTTAGGAAAATTTTGAAATCTAAATTGAATGGTGGAAATACAATCAAGGCCATAAATACCTCGGCAATACCAGTTATAAGATACACAGCTGGTATAGTTAACAGGACACAAGCTGATTTGGACCTTTTGGACCGAAAAACCGGGAAACTAATGACAATGCACTACAGTTTACATCCACGTGGTGACACTGATATATTATACCTGCCCCGAAAATCAGGTGGCAGAGGATTATTACAAGTGAAGCAAACAGTTGAAGAAGAAAAACATGCACTGGCTGATTATTTAAAAGAAAGTCAAGAACATCTATTAATCGAAGTAAAGAACAAAAATCTAGTGAAGGCCCAACAGATGAAACAAGAATACAGAAAAGATGTGATAATCAAGAATGGAGAGTTGGCAGAACAAAGCACTGCATGGCCAATTTCTGGAAAAAATAAAAGATAAAGTGGACAGTGAACAAACTTGGTTATGGTTAACAACAGGTACATTAAAGAAAGAAACAGAGTCACTAATCCTGGCTGCGCAAGAACAAGCTATCCGCACAAATGCCATTAAGGCCAAAATCGAAAAATCCTCTGATGATGCCAAATGCAGACTTTGCAAAGAAGCTGATGAAACTGTTGATCACATACTCAGCTGCTGTAAAAAAATTGTGCAGACTGATTATAGATCAAGATCTTGTGGGATTTCCGTATACAAATGGACAAAATACTGGGGCATAATACACCAGACATAACACTGGTTGAGAAAAATAAGGTCACAATCATAGACATCTCAATACCAGGTGATAGCAGGGTCGCCGAGAAGGAACATGAAAAAATCGCAAAATACCAGGACTTAAAAATCGACATTCATCGACTATGGCACAAACCAGCAGTGGTAATTCCAGTGGTAATTGGCACACTGGGTGCTATTCCAAAAGCACTGGAATTACATTTAAAACAGTTAAAAATTGACAAAATCACCATCAGTCAAATGCAAAAAGCCGCACTGCTTGGATCTGCACGCATATTACAAAAATACATTATGACGTCCTAGGCCCCTGGGTGGGGCCAGACTAGTAACCAATGCCAAATCCAGCGAAACAACTGGCCGCTGTGATACAATTGTATAATAATAATAATAATAATAATAATAATAATAATAATAATAATAATAATAATAACAACAACAACAACAACAACAACAACAACAACATTCAAGAAAAAAACAAAAAGGTTTAATACTGGCTGCTCAAGAACAAGCACTACAAACTAATGCCATGGAAGCAAAGATACAAAAATCAACTGACAATCCAAACTGCCGACTTTGCAATGACAAAGTTGAAACTCTTTCACATTTAATATGTCAGTGCAGCAAAATTCCAAAATTGCACATTTGCACAAAGCTTGATTACAAAGCTAGACATGATCGAGTTTCATTATGTAAAAAATACATCCTACCTGTATCCAAAAAGTCATGGAAGCACAAAGTGGAAAAAGTCACCAAAATGGTATCGTGGAGGTCTTGTGGGACTTTCGAGTACAGAAGGATAGTCATTGGTACACAATATGCCAGATATCATGGTTGTCGAACGCCAAAGCATACAGTTTATTGATATCACGATACCAGGAGATGCCAGAGTCAAAGAAAAAGAACTGGGAAAAACCATAAAATACCACAACTTGGCCATCAAAAGTACATGAATATGGATGAAAGATACCCATTGTCATCGGGCCACTTGGTACCATGTCCAAGAATTTTATAAGATACCTCAACAAATTGTAGCTTCTTGCAATAACACCAGCAGAACTGCAAAGGACTGCACTACTCAAAACAACATACATTTTAAGAAGATACTTGGTTGATACCTAGGAGGCTGGCAGCAACATGTATCAACCATCAGTGCCAGTCAATAATATTTAAATGTTCAGTTGACTGAGTTTCATGTTTAATGAATAAAAGTTAACAATAACAACAACAACAACAACAATAACAACATTGCTAATAGTATGAGCCTGGGAAAGAGCCAACAAAATTCAAGTTGCACCAGTTTCAGCCCTTCAAAACTGCATTGCAGTCAGGTTAAATCCATAGATATTTTAAAATGTTAGAGTTGCAGAATCTGATCTTCATTGGTAATTGGAAAGATTACTTGCTTTATCAAGCCCACATTGCTGATGCCATGCTTTTATACACAGAAGCTAATCTTTCACTCAATTATCTTCTCTAAATAATAATAAAAAAACTACATTTGTGAATATAACCACCATCTCTTTCATATCCTTTCCAATTTGAAGCAGAACTAGCTTGGTTAAAAATGGCAGTACATATGTTATGACTGTGTTTTTCAAAATTCCTGAGTAAGTTTTACATAATTGGTTCCTGTTTAAGTTTGAAACTTACAAGGATCGTTTATAAGACACCAAAGAAGTTAAATAGCTAGTGTAAGGAACAGAAAACAGATAGAGAAACTATGTCTACCATAGGGGAAGTATTAAGTGGGTCCCACATGGATTAAAACTCAGATCCTTGCTGCCTTTTATCCATATAAATGATTCAGACAGTAGGATCAAGTTGAATGATTACATCTGATGATACTGATTGGAGTATATGGAATATGAAGATTACTGCCTTAAGGAGGGAGGGCGGACTTTAAAAGAAGGAGAAAATCTGAAACATAGTACAATCAAGTCACATAAAAAAGTAAAATAAAGAGAAGCACATAATACGGAACCACACAGAAATTCTAGTCTCCCACTGAAGATAGATTTCTGATCTTCATACTAATAACATTGAGCCTTTTGTATGTTTTTAAATCTGTAGAGCATGTGCTCATTGTACAGGCTGAAGATGCAAATTCCTTCTATGCAACTTATTAATGCAAAACTACCAGACAGAGATATCTATTTTCAGTTTTTTAAAAAAGGTGATGGCTTTATGGATGGGGCTGAAAAGACAAAAGGTCTAAACTTCTGCAAAAATCTGCTCTAAAATATTGACTGTCAACACAATACTGGATAATCCTGTGTTTGACTTTCTTTGTCCATGTGGTAATACCCATGCCCACAGCAGGCCTAATACAGGAGAACTCCCTATTTTTCTTTTTTCTTTTTGGGGAGATATAAGGTAAAGGTAAAGGTTCCCCTCGCACATATGTATTAGTCGTTCCCGACTCTAGGGGATGGTGCTCATCTCCTTTTCAAAGCCAAAGCCAAAGAACAAGCACTGTCTCCATGGTCATGCTGGTATGACTAAACGCAAAAGGCAAATGGAAGACTGTTTATCTTCCCATCAAAGTGGTCCCTATTTTTCTACTTGCATTTTTACATGCTTTGGAACTGCTAGGTTGGCAGAAGCTGGGACAAGTAATGGAAGCTCACTCTGTTACATGACACTAGGGATTCAAACCACCAAACTGCTGACCTTTCTTATCGACAAGCTCAGCATCTTAGCCACTGAGTCTCCCTTTTAATTCAGAATAAGAAAAGAGCTGAAAAAAGTTTGATTGAAATTAAACCTCATTAAATCTAAGTGACCTTAATGAACATCTCAATAGTTTGATAATGAAATAGTGGTCTAAGTTTTTTTTTCAGTGCTTCATTTGGTCACTTAAACCATTTTTTTTTTAAAAAAAGAGTGTAAAAAAGCCAAGATTATATATAAAATCCTTCAAAATGCAAAGGAGCATGAAGGATTGGGATTGATTTGAAATCACATTTTGTGAGCTGCTACGTAGTTTCTATGATGAGTTTGTGCTGTTGAGAAATAAGATAATTTTAGAAGAGCACAAACTAAGGTTTGGATCACCTAGCTTTTCATGGTGAGACAAAGTTAAGGTTGAAGTAGCTTTTAAAAATTAGTATATTATTAGTGCTACATTGAGTACCTGGAATACATAGAAACTGAAATTGTGTCAATAAATACTTTTATGGGTCTTAGCACAACACATATTTTATAGAAAACCAACTGGCAGGCAAAGAGATGCTTAACATAGTGATAATTGAAGAACAAAAACATTGAGAACATAAGATAAAGTCAAGAGATCAATTGATTGCAGAAGGATTTAGTTTTTAATGGTTTTTGTTCATATGTAAAAAAAGATTGTAGTTAGATAAAAGGGCATTTGGAAGAGACAGAACTTGAAACTGAACTACTTAGGATAAGTAGTATCAGAGAAACATATCAGAGAAATCAGCATTCAAAACATTCAGGAAAATCATCCTTTAATAGACAGATAGAGATAAACCACAGTTACCCAACATTCAAAAAAGACAATAAAAAAGCTAAGTAGAGGGAAAAAAGCATCAGAACACATCCCTGTCCATCAACCAACACCCTGATAAACATGGATTAACACAAGACAAACAATCAAGCAATAATAATAATAATAATAATAATAATAATAATAATAATAATAATCCCCTCCGAGGAGCTTTATCTTGTCGTGGTGGAGGGGCATGCGTGCTCTAGTCATCTTAAGGGCTATGCTGAACAGGTGCAATCATATCAGGTGAAGGGCCAGACAAAATTTGCTCCACAACCTCATTTAGAGAATGAGAAAGTCAATATCTTGTGGGACTTCAGAATCCAGACTGACAGGCAATTGGCCCATAATACACTTGGCATAACAATAGTTGAAAAGAAAAAAAGTATGGTTCATTGACATTGCAATACCTGGAGATGTACGAATTGAAGATAAACAGCAAGAAAATATCACAAAGTACTGGGACTTGCAAAAAGAAGTTGAGCGACTGTGGAAAAAGAAATTGTGTGTTGTCCGATTGTAATTGGAGCCCTTGGAGCAAACCTAAGGGCTATCTCACTATTTGGAAATTTTAAATTTATCAGACTTGAACATTCTGACTCTACAAAAAACCACCCTACTTGGAACAGCTTATATCCTTCGATGTTACCTTAACAGTTCCTAGGTCCTTGGTTAGGACTCGAGCTGTTGAGCTACCAACCAGTCCCAAAGGCTGTGAATCTCACCAAAGATAATAATAATAATAATAACAATAATAATAATAATAATAATAATAATAATAATAATAATAATAATAATAATAATGATATTAATAATAATATAATTAATAATATAATTAATAATAATAATAATATAATTAATAATATATTAATGATAATATATAATAATAATAATAAACAACTGGCCGCTGTGATACAATTGTATAATAATAATAATAATAATAATAATAATAATAACAACAACAACAACAACAACAACAACAACAACAACAACAACAACTCCTCTGCCATTGCCGGTCCCAAGCCCGGATGAGAAAGAAGGAGGGTTGGGGTCAGGTTGGCAACATGGCCCCATAAAAAAAACCTGCCAACCCATACAATATGGTGAAAGAAACGAATAAAATTTTTATACTGCATCGGTCGTCACGTGAGTTAACAAGGGCCGTGGTGGATGTTGGGGTCCCTGGACATCCGTCAACAAGTGGGCTACAAGTGGACCAGCCAACAAAATGACAAAAATATAGTGCAGATGAAAACTGTGCCATAATGGCCTGTTACTACAACTCAGAGCCAGAAAAAAGAGGTTATTTAAAGCGAATGTATGAATTATGGAAAGAACAATATCCAGACTCAAATGTTAGTGAATAACGACTAGCAGATCAAAGGCGATTTATTATACGGAATAAAGTTTTTGGTGAAGTTGAACTTGAGGAAATTCAGGCAAGTTGCAAAAAAACAATATCACAAGCGGAAATAACTGATATTCAAGACACAACTAAAGACATTATAGTAGAACTCCCAGAAGAAGCTCTCATGGAGGAAATAACACCAAAACCACTAGAACCAGTTATCACTGAACCAACTGATGAACTAACTCAAAAACAAAAAGAATTGAAGGATAAGATCATGGAGCATTTTCTGCTTAATGAGGAAAGGCAATGTTTACCATCACTAAAAACTGTGCCTAAGAAAATTTTGGCGCCTATCATGAAAATGGTTAATGCAGTGTTTTCAACAATTGAATCGGGATCCATCTTGGAAACGAAGCAGTTAATGTACAGCGCAGCTGTAATAGTCACTAATGAACTAGGCATTAAAATCAAAGTACCTAGTCACACAACAGAAAAAGCATCAAAGCCAAAGTGGAAAATCAGATTAGAACAAAAAGTCAAAAAATTAAGGGCAGATACTAGTAACTTAAAGAACATGCATGAGCAACGGCTTAAAAACAACAAAATCATAGATCGGTTAATCAGAAGATATAGATTGGATACAAGAAACATCAATGAAGCTGTAGAGATTGTAAAACAGCAGATAACAGCAACAGCTAAAAAAATTGAAAGATATGAGGCACGAATCATCCAATATAAACAAAACAAGAAATTTCGATCAAACCAACGGCGTTTTTTATCAAAATCTTAATGTGAATGGTGACACCAAAAGTGAAAAACCAGAAAAGCAGGGCACAGTTGAATTCTGGAAAGAATTGTGGGGAAATGCAAAGGACTACAATAAGGAAGCAAAGTGGATACATGATTTTGAGAAAAGCATTGGCAACAAACAAATGGAAGTATTAGAAATAACAACTGAGATGGTCAAAAATCAAATAAAAAAGGTAAAGAATTGGACATCACCTGGAATGGACCAATTACATGGTTTCTGGCTCAAATATCTGATTAGTTTACATGCAATATTGGCCAGGCAACTGAATGAAATTTTACAAAAGGACCAAATTGATGAATGGTTGACAACTGGAAAAACATACTTGATTCAGAAAGATGCAACTAAAGGAACAACACCTAAAAACTACAGACCAATAACATGCTTGCCAACAACCTTCAAATTACTCACAGGCATTATTGCAGATAACATGATGGATTATTTGGAAACAAACAACATCTTGCCAGTAGAGCAAAAAGGCAACAAAAGAAGGAGCAGGGGCACAAAAGATCAGCTTCTAATTGATAAAATGATATTAGAAAATTGTAAGAACAGAAAAATGAACTTGAATATGGTCTGGATTGATTACAAAAAGGCATTTGACTCACTGCCACATAGTTGGATCATAAAATGCTTAGAAACAACTGGCATTAGCAAAAATATTACATCCTTTACTGAAAAGGCGATGAAACAATGGAGAACTGAGTTGGCAGTAGGGAATGAGATCTACGGAATGGTTAATATCAAGGGAGGAATTTTCCAGGGTGATTCACTTTCACCTCTTCTCTTCATCATCGCAATGATCTCACTATCAGTAATCTTAAAAAAAATGAAATTAGGCTACCAAACAGCCAAAGAAGCTGAAAAAAATTCACATTTACTATATATGGATGATTTGAAACTCTATGGAAAGTCAGAAATAGAAATCCAATCATTGACAAACACAGTCCGAGTATTCAGCACCGATATTTCAATGCAGTTTGGCATGGAAAAATGCGCCACTGTATCCATAAAAAGGGGCAAAATCACTGCATGTGAGGGAATTTAAATGCCCAATGGCCAATTAATTAAATGCAAAGAAAATGAAGCCTACAAATACTTAGGCATTCTGCAGTTGGATAACATCAAGCATGGAGAAGTAAAAACTATTGTCAGGCGAGAGTACACCAACAGAGTTAGGAAAATTTTGAAATCTAAATTGAATGGTGGAAATACAATCAAGGCCATAAATACCTGGGCAATACCACTTATAAGATACACAGCTGGTATAGTTAACTGGACACAAGCTGATTTGGACCTTTTGGACCGAAAAACCGGGAAACTAATGACAATGCACTACAGTTTACATCCACGTGGTGATACTGATAGACTATATCTGCCCCGAAAATCAGGTGGCAGAGGATTATTACAAGTGAAGCAAACAGTTGAAGAAGAAAAACATGGACTAGCTGATTATTTAAAAGAAAGTCAACAACATCTATTAATCGAAGTAAAGAAGAAAAATCTACTGAAGGCCCAACAGATGAAACAAGAATACAGAAAAGATGTGATAAAATCAAGAATGGAGAGTTTGCAGAACAAAGCACTGCATGGCCAATTTCTGGAAAAAATAAAAGATAAAGTGGACAGTGAACAAACTTGGTTATGGTTAACAACAGGTACATTAAAGAAAGAAACAGAGTCACTAATCCTGGCTGCGCAAGAACAAGCTATCCGCACAAATGCCATTAAGGCCAAAATCGAAAAATCCTCTGATGATGCCAAATGCAGACTTTGCAAAGAAGCTGATGAAACTGTTGATCACATACTCAGCTGCTGTAAAAAAATCGTGCAGACTGATTATAAATTGCGGCACAATTCAGTAGCACAAATGATCCATTGGAATTTGTGCAAAAATTATAATATTAAAACAGCAACAAACTGGTGGGAAAATCAGCCTGAAAAAGTCACCGAAAATCAGATGGTCAAGATCTTGTGGGATTTCCGTATACAAACCGACAAAATACTGGCGCATAATACACCAGACATCACACTGGTTGAGAAAAATAAGGTCACAATCATAGACATCGCAATACCAGGTGATAGCAGGGTCGCCGAGAAGGAACATGAAAAAATCGCAACATACCAGGACTTAAAAATCGAAATTCAACAACTATGGCACAAACCAGCAGTGATAATTCCAGTTGTAATTGGCACACTGGGTGCTATTCCAAAAGCACTGGAATTACATTTAAAACAGTTAAAAATTGACAAAATCACCATCAGTCAAATGCAAAAGGCCGCACTGCTTGGATCTGCACGCATATTACAAAAATACGTTATGACGTCCTAGGCCCCTGGGTGGGGCCCGACTAGTAACCAATGCCAAATCCGGCGAAACAACTGGCCGCTGTGATACAATTGTATAATAATAATAATAATAATAATAATAATAATAACAACAACAACAACAACAACAACAACAACAACTCCGCCGTTGCCGGTCCCAAGCCCGGATGAGAAAGGAGGAAGGTTGGGATCAGGTTGGCATCTGGTCCCGTAAAAAAAACCCTGCCAACCCATACAATATGGTGAAAAAAACGAATAAGAATTCCATACCGCATCGGTCGTCGCGCGGGTTAACAAGGGCCGCGGCGGATGTTGGGGTCCCTGGACATCCATCGACAAGTGGGCTACAAGTGGACCAGCCAACAAAACGACAAAAATATAGTGCAGATGAAAACCGTGCCATAATGGCCTGTTACTACAACTCAGAGCCAGAAAAAAGAGGATATTTAAAGCGAATGTATGAATTATGGAAACAACAATATCCAGATTCAAATGTTAGTGAACAATGACTAGCAGATCAAAGGCGATTTATTATACGGAATAAAGTGTTTAGTGAAGTTGAACATGAGGAAATTCAGGCAAATTGCAAAACCCAAAAAACAATATCACAAGTGGAAATAACTGATATTCAAGACACAACTAAAGACACTATAGTAGAACTCCCAGAAGAAGCTCTCAGGGAGGAAATAACATCACCACCACTAGAACCAGTTATCACTGAACCAACTGATGAACTAACTCAAAAACAAAAAGAATTGAAGGATAAGATCATGGAGCATTTTCTGCTTAATGAGGAAAGGCAACGTTTACCATCACTAAAAACTGTGCCTAAGAAAATTTTGGCCCCTATCATGAAAATGGTTAATGCAGTGTTTTCAACAATTGAACCGGGATCCATCTTGGAAACAAACCAGTTAATGTACAGCGCAGCTGTAATAGTCACTAATGAACTAGGCATTAAAATTAAAGTACCTAGTCACACAACAGAAAAAGCATCAAAGCCAAAGTGGAAAATCCGTTTAGAACAAAAAATCAAAAAATTAAGGGCAGATGCTAGTAACTTAAAGAACATGCATGAGCAACGGCTTAAAAACAACAAAATCATAGATCGGCTAATCAGGAGATATAGATTGGATACAAGAAACATCAATGAAGCTGTAGAGATTGTAAAACAGCAGATAACAGCAACAGCTAGAAAAATTGAAAGATATGAGGCACGAATCATCCAATATAAACAAAATCAGCAATTTCGATCAGACCAACGGCATTTTTATCAAAGTCTTAATGTGAATGGTGACACCAAAAGTGAAAAACCAGAAAAACAGGCCACAGTTAAATTCTGGAAAGAATTGTGGGAAAATGCAAAGGACTACAACAAGGAAGCAAAGTGGATACATGACTTTGAGAAAAGCATTGGCAACAAACAAATGCAAGTATTAGAAATAACAACTGAGATGGTCAAAAATCAAGTTAAAAAAGTAAAGAATTGGACATCACCTGGAAAGGACCAATTACATGGTTTCTGGCTCAAATATCTGACCAGTTTACATGCAATATTGGCCAGGCAACTGAATGAAATTTTACAAAAGGGCCAAATTGATGAATGGTTGACAACTGGAAAAACATACTTGATTCAGAAAGATGCAACTAAAGGAACAACACCTGAAAACTACAGACCAATAACATGCTTGCCAACAACCTTCAAATTACTCACAGGCATTATTGCAGATAACATGATGGATTATTTGGAAACAAACAACATCTTGCCAGTACAGCAAAAAGGCAACAAAAGAAGGAGCAGGGGCACAAAAGATCAGCTCCTAATTGATAAAATGATATTAGAAAATTGTAAGAACAGAAAAACAAATAAAAGATAAAGTGGACAGTGAACAAACTTGGTTATGGTTAACAACAGGTACATTAAAGAAAGAAACAGAGTCACTAATCCTGGCTGCGCAAGAACAAGCTATCCGCACAAATGCCATTAAGGCCAAAATAGAAAAATCCTCTGATGATGCCAAATGCAGACTTTGCAAATAAGCTGATGAAACTGTTGATCACATACTCAGCTGCTGTAAAAAAATCACGCAGACTGATTATAAATTGCGGCACAATTCAGTAGCACAAATGATCCATTGGAATTTGTGCAAAATTTATAATATCAAAACAGCAACAAACTGGTAGGAACATCAGCCTGACAAAGTCACAGAAAATCAGATGGTCAAGATCTTGTGGGATTTCCGTATACAAACTGACAAAATACTGGCGCATAATACACCAGACATCACACTGGTTGAGAAAAATAAGGTCACAATCATAGACATCGCAATACCAGGTGATAGCAGGGTCGCCGAGAAGGAACATGAAAAAATCGCAAGATACCAGGACTTAAAAATCGAAATTCAACGACTATGACACAAACCAGCAGTGGTAATTCCAGTGGTAATTGGCACACTGGGTGCTATTCCAAAAGCACTGGAATTACATTTAAAACAGTTAAAAATTGACAAAATCACCATCAGTCAAATGCAAAAAGCTGCACTGCTTGGATCTGCACGCATATTACGAAAATACGTTACGACGTCCTAGGCCCCTGGGTGGGGCCCGACTAGTAACCAATGCCAAATCCGGCGAAACAACTGGCCGCTGTGATACAATTGTGTAATAATAATAATAGTAGTAGTAATAATACTCTAATTAGGAACTACCAAAATAAAACTCCCACCAACATTGGTAAGTCATGCTACTAAATATAATCAAAAAGCAAAGCCCACATTTACTTGCAATGGTAATGTTATCTAGTTGTGTAATGAAACATCTGCAAGCAAACAGCCAAACTCAGTGAGCACCAAGGATTTCACACTTTAAAATAGCACACACTAATATACTATTACCTTATGCAAAGTGGAACATGGGGATGCTAAGCAAGGAAATAGCAAATTAGTAGCCTAATTTGAAACTGCAAGATAGTTTTTGAATCTAATTAAAGTATGTGTTGAGAAACTAATTATCACCTAATAAACTGCTTCTTTTGTTTTTGTTTCCTACACTCGTGATTATTACAAAAAAGCATCCCTTCATTTTTCAAGAACATGGGTTCCAATTTTATTTATATTGGTGTTTCTTCAATGTTTTACTTTGTGTTATATAGAATTAACAAGGTTTTTCTTTTGTGAATTAAAATTTGTCTTACAGATTTTATAGATAAGTTGCTAAGGAGGTTAATGCAGGTGACATTGATGAACAGGCTATTTTTAAGAGTCCTGTGAGGTTCTACCAGTGGCTCACACTATTAATCATATTATTAAAAATCTGAGCCATAATGTAAAATTCTGGGTGAAATAAAAAGAAAAAGGCATAACAAAGTTCAAGAGAGAAAATAGACTTAGATTAAATATTATAAATATTATAAATAATATTTATACAGAATATCATCTCATTTGTGTATTTCCACTAATAGATCAGACTGAATTTTCTATGTAACCAGTTCTGAATGTATCTAGATATTTGAATGCTTGTTCAGCCCAATAAATGTATCTTTACATGGAATAATCAGTGCCTATTAGCAGTTAAACCTGAAAAATATCATGGAATAGAATAACTATAACTAAATAAATGTAACACTATCATGAAATCATAAATGCATTCCCTACATCATTTTAAACTCGACTGACATTATTCTGAACCAACATTATGCTAAACTCAGGTTATTGTGATATTCATTTGAACACGTACTCTTTGAGCATATACTTATAGTGATGGTAAATTCCTCTTCTCGCACCTTTGAAAAAGTGTACCATTATAAACATTATTATTCCATCAGAATGTAATATGGAATACTTTTAGAACAATGTTTGCTTCATTTCTGTCCTATCTTTCTCCCTTCAACTCAACATTGCCTATCAGTAGGAAAGCCAAATATCAACCACTCCAGGGGACATCAAGAAAGACAGAATTGGAAGTTTGGTTTTTTCCCCCCTGCAACATTATTTTGCAACAACAACACCCCCCGCCCTGTGCAATAGTTTTAGGGCTATTGCTGGAAAACCTTGTTATGTTCTGCTAAATGTAAATAGAAACTGCCTCTTTTCTCTTTATTCTCTCTCCTTTCTGTAATATTAATTTTTCAAAATTATTTCTAGCTTTCCATCCTCATTGTTGTTAATCAGTTTAGGAATACTCTATGCTCTCCATAAAATATTCCTCTTATTCTGAAGTGATTCAGCTACAAAATTTTCAGTTTTTTTCTCCTTCACAAGTCTGGGTTGGTATCTATTTACACCACTATCCCAAAACTGTGTTTATTTATTATTTCCTAACACATATTTTTGGACTCCTACCAATGACATTAAATCCAGACTGGCAATAAAATAATACCTTAATGTTTAATCATTTCATGTATTGCTGAATATTTGAAATCATCTTTCTAATCATTATTACCAACTGTTCTTCAGGTAAATAAAAACTGTTTTTATTTTCCTAAAACTTTAAATCACAATTCAATGCACAGGTGTAGGTCATTGCATGGATGGCCTCGGATTCTGTCTCAGAAAGGACAACCTTTTTTTAAAAGGCTGTCAAAGCATGGGTGTTTTTTTGAGTTGTCATGTTTTAAAGCTTGCTTTGATTAAAGAGAGATTGCCATAAAAAGAGAAAGAATAATTTTTCAAGTTGTGCACCAGCAGCCTGCAATTAGTGGGATATGTTCACATACAGTTCTTTGGAATCTATTTTAGAGTAGAATCCAATTTCCATAAGCACAGACTATTTTTACTAACCAAAAATGAGAGGACATGATTTATCATTACTACTTTCCTCTTATTCTCTTAGCATGTGTTCTAAAGTCCCACACAATCCGCCCCAAAGAATGATGGGTGAAAAATATTGAGGACTCCTATTGCATGAGTGGACAATGACCAGAGGGAGGTTGCTCCCGGTTCAGCCTGGATCAGTGAAACAGTAGTATGGGTGGTGGGAGGCTCCGCCCACCCGCCCAGATGCTTCTGCGCATGCATAGGAGCATCACATGCCCGAACCGGTAGTAAAAAATTTGGCAACCCACCACTGACATAGACCTATGTTTAAGACTTAAAAGTGAATTTAAATGCATTTTCATAGGATAAAGCCCATGTTGATGCCTCTTCAAGATTAAAAACCAGAACACAGCATTCAGGGAGTGCAAACAGCAGAAAGTAAAACATTCTGATCTGCCAAATTTGGCTGGGAATTACAGGTCCACTTAGTGCAGATTTCACTGACACCAAATTCTTCAATTCTCCTAGAAATTTTACTTAGTTCAAACACTGAGCAATTACCACATGCACATTTCTCATCATTTAGGTAGTTACCATGGAAAAATGTGTAAAGTAGCAACATCATGACAGGGATGTATATACTTCAAAAATGATTTGGACAGTAGCTCCCTGCTATTCATTTTTTTAAAAGCCCTTTTTTCAGGCTTCTGCATGAGCTTGATAAATTGCATGTCTGATTTATGGAGTCAATTCATTACAGTTAATATAACTCTCTAATGAATAGCAGAGATGACCTTACAGATGGGCCAAAACACTCTTTCCAAATCAGTACAACTCTGTGATGGTCTTCAAGCTCCTCTCAGATTTTTTTCCCGTTGCCAGATGTGTCTGTCTATAGAACAGCTTTTAAGCATTCCATTTATATTTACAATTTAGGAAATGTATCAGGAACTGGTATGGATGCATAGCTGGAGATGTTTAATAAAATGTATGGCAACTGCATTGTCATAAGAATAATAAATAGAAAGAATGGCTAGAGGAAAGGAAGGTAAAAACTGTCAACTGCCTGTACATGGAATATAGAGCCATATGTTTTGGGTAAGTTTGTATAATGAGGTTGTACTGGTTTGTGTGTGCTGATGTGAACTGAACATAGATAGCATGTAGGGATGATAGAAGACAAATTAGGATTTTAGCTGTGAGTGGTCTGTGTTTAAGGCAATAAATTAGGGGAAGGAAATAAACGGTTCCTTCAATCCAATATATAAAATAACAATACAATATAAAATCTTCAGTTTATAAATTAATATAATCTTCATGTCCATAACTGCAATTTTTTATAATAGGCAAGGAAAAAGAGGGTTTTCTAAGCCTCACTATGTTTCTGTATTGTAGGAAACATCACAATAAATGAATTATTTAAATAGCATGAAAAAATTGATAGTCAAAGACTCTGTAATGTATAAATATAAAATACATGCATATTCTTGGCATACACTTGGAATAAAAAAGTGGTGGATTATTAAAATGTTGGACGTAGTGATGATGTTTCATCCAAAACCATTAGAAGTCTGTAACGCAGGATTCAAACTCCTTTGTTCTGACAAATTGGATTGGATTGAGAAGCATTTTTGATGAGATGCAATCCTACAGACAATTCCTTGGTTCCCCTGACAGTAGGTGTTTTTCTGTGTTAGTCTTCTAAGAGAATAGAAGCCTAACTGGGCTCATTTCATAACCAAAAATCCTAACCCTAACCCTCAATCTGGTAATTTGGTATTTCCAAGACTGAAGGAACCCTGTTGTAAGAAAGAAATAAACAAAAGAAAATGACACCAAAGTGAGTAAATACAAGAAGATTAAATTGCTCTTGGGGTTATTTTCTTTTTCTGGCAACAATCATTATTTCCTAATCCCAACATCTGCTGGTATGGAGGAAAATGGAAGAAAATGTTTGCAAGAGAGAAGAAGGTTCAGACAAAAAGAAAAATGGAAACAAAGAGAACGCAGATCATAAATACATAATAGTAGAAAATAAAACATTGTAAAAAGAGGTATCACAAATAGGGGTGTCACAAAGTAAGAAAAAAGGTGTCCTCCTGTGACTTTGGCTTAGTTCTACTCATCTTCATGAATCAGTCCATTATTAGTTCATCCTTGCTTTCATTAATCCCTTTCCTTCTGAGACTATTACAAAATAGACAGTAAACTCTCTTTCCCCAGTTTTCTTATAGATAACAAAGATTTGTTATGTACAAACATGATGACAGCCTCTAGAACCATGTTAGCAAACCTATGGCACATGTGCCGTAGATGGCATGTGGAGCCATTTCTGAAGGCACATGAGGCATTGCCTTGTCAGCTCCAGCATGCATGCATGCACTGACCAGCTGACTTTGGCAATTTTGGGGTGAAAAACCACCGAACGAGCAACCGGAAGTTTCTGTTTGTGCATTGGGCTATTTTTCACCCTGCAGAGGCTTCAGGGAAGCCTCCTGAAGCCTCCAGAGGGCACAAAACTGCCCAACATGCAAACCAGAAGTTCACAAACCCTCCAGGGGGTTGGGAGTGACTGTTTTTACCCTCCCCAGGCTCCTAAAAAGCATCTGGAGCCCATGAAGGGTGAAAAATGGACCTACTAGGCACACCAGAAGTTGGAAAATGGGACATTTCCGGCCTCTAGAGGCCTCCAGGGGGGGGCCTCCGGGGGGCGGGGGGCGATTTTCACCCTCCTTGACTCTAAGGAAGCTGTGACAGCAGGGGCTCACATGCACATGTGCAGGGGGCATGGCATGGGAAGGCATTTAATTATTGGAATGGGCATGTGAGTGTGCATGATAGCATGATACAACAACAAATTCATTCAAATCAACATCATATATAAAAAGTTTTCATGAGCCATATAGCTCTGGACCAAAATGTGTTGTTCTTCACCAATTGTGGCACCTTATATACCTCAACACATATCCCTGAAACTGGCAAGTTTAACAGCTGGTGGAACATTGTGGTCTTATGAATATGCTTAAGTTGGATGCCCATCATTCAAAAAAACCAAAGCATAAGAAAAGAAAAATCACAAATGGTATGCAGAACATTAACTAAGACAGAATTAGTTTGTATCAACCGTGGCTGTTATGGAGTCCAGTTTCTGCTTGATGCAAATTACCATTTTGCAATCATCAGCTCTGTGTTTCTTATATAAAGTGAGCAGCAATTTCAGCCACAGGGCTTGGATGCCATGCAGTTGTATAAATGATTGCAAATAGCTTTATAAAAAGGTTGGAATCATTCTCCAGATTCTTTCCATTTATACTAATGAAAATTGTTGCTTCTATTCCTTCCTTTAACAAGCATTTTTTAATATGCTTTCATGTGTTATCAATAGCATATAACTTAGCATAAAGTTGAGTTTCTGAAGTTTTTCCAAGGGCTTGGAATGAGTACCCTGAAACTGGACTTCTGGGATGTAATATTTTATAGAGAATATGCAGTTCATAACCCTTGCTCCATCTGGTTTCCTAAGAGAATCAATGTCAACTTCAAATATTGAAAGAAAAATGGACTCAGAGGAATAAAATGCCTTAGTTTTTTTAAAATTTCTTTAGCTTAATTTGCCACTTTCCTGATCAAAATGCATACTTTTAGATAATTATAGTTTTAAACAAATTTATGGCAGTTCCATGTAGATATTATTAGACCTTAATAGTTGAGGTGGGGAAGTGGGAGGAGAGGTAAAAAGAAAAGACAAATGGGGAAAAGAGAAGAATCAAGAAAACTATATTTTATATAAGAAACTATTCTGCCAGAATTTTAAATGTCATATATGACCACTATAATAATTAATAAACAATGATATTGAATGCTCATTTTATATTGATAATAAGTAAATTCATAAATAGAAATCAATCCAAGACTGTAAATTCTTTTCAACCTTTTTTTTGCTGCATCCCATGTCCCATAAATCCATAATTCTTTTCATAGTAATAAATGCATGGGATTTGCAGAAGGCTTAAGCAGAGAGACAAATGATGAAACATCATTTGCTGCAACTCACCAGTTTGCAACAGATATCAGAATACAAGTGCATGATTAATACCACTATGTTCATTTTATCATTGTAGTTTGCTAAGGATGCTGGCTGATAAATTACAGGTTTATACTTTATGCTTGCAGCCAACCATTTCAGTACATTCTCTGTCACTTTTAGTAAGCATGACAAAATATGGATTCTTCTGTTTATTATGCATAAATTTAATCTACAAATAGCCAACCACCAAAAGCTTAATCCGTGCACAGAGAGAGATTGAGAGAGAGAATGAGGGAGGCAGGGAGGCAGGGAGGCAGGGAGGGAGGGAGGGAGGGAGGGAGGGAGAGAGAGAGAGAGAGAGAGAGAGAGAGAGAGAGAGAGAGAGAGAGAGAGAGAGAGAGAGAGAGAGAGAGAGAGAGAGAGAGAGAAGTGTTTCCTGCAAAATCGGGCTGTTGGTGGGTTTTTTTTGTTTTTTGTTTTTTGTTTTGAGAGTGGGAGGATCAAGCAGAGTTGATCATTTTGTTGCAATAGAATTGCCCGGGTCTGACATTGTTAGCTGCAAGACAGTGATAGTAATTTAAGATACTGCTAATGCAACTTTTGCAAAGTGACATCTAAAGACAAATGAATATAAAATGTAGCATAGCAGGATAATGTTTAAAAGTACTGCTATAAGCTTGTATGTAAAGAAACCATCTGGAAATCAAATATGGCATTTCTTTTTTTATTAAAAACTCATGTGTGCATTAAATTAAATGGGAGTGGGGACTGTGCCTTCTCTATTGGTCAACTAAGAATATTATTCATAATCTGCTCTGAATTGAAGCCATGTTAGGGTATAGTCAGAGAAATGCATGGATTACACCCAAAGAAGCGGGTAAAGCCAAAGGGAATCAGATTAAACTCAGACAGCATTCAATGCTGAAACAGTGACCCATGAAGTCTGCAATGAATTTCCAAAATAAAAATAAAATGTGATTGCTGTCAATTTATGTAATTTGGTGCCAAGGACAGGAAGCCATGAACTTCTTTAGGAGCCTGCAAGCTACTGTGTGACCCATACAAGTCATGCTGATCCCACTTGGTGGTATGATGTTGATTCATCTACCAAACTGACTGTATAGAATGTATAATTAGATTATAAGAAATGATGCTTGAGGTTCAGCGTATGATGCTATACAGATGTAAAGCACAAATTATGGCAACCAACAAAAGAGAATGAGACTGTGCAAGACAGAAAAAAAATATCTATTGGCAAGAATTCCTTTGTAAAGCTTGAACAAAGTACTATGGTTAGGAAAATTTAAATCTGCTTAAAAAAGACAGCATTACACTCCTTTCGTGGATGCCACAGAAATCTTCAACAGAATGATTAAATAATTTCAAAATGTTTTACACCCAAACTAGATATCATAGAAAAGGGACTTTACTTACTGTTCATTAGCTAGTTTTCTATGTGTTAATCACATCAGACTTTCAAATGAACTCTGAAATTTCATTTTTCTTTTTTTGCATTCCTGAAAAAATGTTTTCTAAGAGGGAGGACCAAATGCACTAATAGCAATAGCAATGATACTTATACTTATATACAGCTTCATAGTGCTTTGCAGCCCTCTCTGAGTAGTTTACAATGTCAGCATATTGTTCCCAACAATCTGAGTCCTCATTTTACAGATCTCGGAAGGATGGAAGGCTGAGTCAACCTTGAGCCATTGAGAATCAAACTGCTGGCAGTCAGCAAAATTAGCTGGCAGTCAGCAGAATTAGCCTGCAATACTGCATTCTAATCACTTTGCCACCACAGCTCTAAATGATAATAAATGACAGTGTACAAGTCAATAGGAAAGAGAGCAAATTTCCTCTCCCTCCACCACATTAAGCTCCCTTCTAAGAATTGATTTGTTTCTCAATAATTCCCACATCACATTTCACAGTGAATATGTAAGGGGAACAGGATATAAACATGGGTATATATTTGATAGTAATATATAAAGATGAGTTGTGGTGGCACACAACATATTCACATGTTTAGAATGCAGTATTGCAGGTGAACTCATTGCTCACTCCAAGAGTTTGATTCTGAGGGGTTCAAGGTTGACTCAGCTTTCCCTTCTTCTGAGGTTGGTAAAATGAGGCCCCAGATTGTTGGGGGCAATATGCTAACATTGTAAACCACTTAGAGAGGACTGTAAAGCATACATACACACACACACACACACACACACACACACACACACACACAGACACTGCTAACACTTAATGGGTAATTAGGACAATAGTTACATTAACACAAAAAGATATGACACTTGGACATAACCCATTCAATTCTCACTTCCTGACTGAATGGCTGAGCTCCAACAGCATACTAACCATGTTTAACAATAGCAGTTTATGCAATTAACTTTTTTTAAAAAATTACCTGACACACTAAACTATTGAACTGAATGACATAATGAACAATCTACATTAAGTAGTTTTAATACATATATTGGAACTGTAAAACAACAGTAACTTAAAAATAACAATACAATAAAAAAGTCAATGCAATTCTAGACTACATTAATAGAAGGATAGAATCTAGATCACATGACATTCTAGTATACCTTACAAACCCTTGGTAAGACCAGACTTGGAATATTGCATCCAGTTCTGAAAGATATTGAAAGATGAGGCAGTCAAACTATTTTCCAAAGCACCAAAAGGCAAGACAAGAAACAATGGATAGAATCTAACTAAGGAGAGAAACAACATAGAACCAAGGACAAAATTCCTAACAGTGAGAGCAAGCAACTGATGGAATAGTTTGCCTTCAGAAATTGTGTATGCTCCATCATTGGAGGCTTTTAAAAAGAGACTGGAAAACCATTTGTCTGAAATGGTAAAACAAAAACCTCTTGCTTGAGCAGAAGGTTGGACTAGAAGACCTCCAAGATCCCTTCCAACTCTATTATTCTACGTTCTATATGAACCACTACACAATGTAGCTAAATTGTTATTCAGTGTGTCATGCAAACAGAGTATTAGTACCTTGGAAATTATAGTGTTGATTTCTCCCTCTCTTCAATCAATGAATGTTGAAATGTAAGGACATTAACTCCAATTTATAACCAACCAACAAAACCCCTGCCTACACAATTTAAGATCCATTGGCTTTTAAGCTAAAAGTAATTATTGATGGAAGGCAGCATCAGCTACTCTGCCAAAATGTAAATGATTATTTCCCACTAATCTGTCTTCTTTGGTGCATCTTTGATGCCTCTTAAGCATGTATCTTTGGACAGCACTGACATTTATTACAGTGGTTTGTTGCCCTTCTTGTTAAAAACACCTATCATTAGTTTGCAGTAATTTTATTATATGGTTTGGAATTGGAGACATACCAAACTTTCATAAAAGGCTGCATTATTGATCTCATTTTAATCATGCCTTTAAAAAGAATCATCCATCTACTCATCTATGATGTCTTAGTCAGAAATGAAAGGGCGAAGAAAAAGCTGGAATAATTTGTTCAGGAAAGTAAGGGAGCTAATACCAAAATAATTGTGAGTGGGTTATTGGGGATTATACTAGAATGTGAACTTAATAATTTTCAAAAAGATAAGCAGGACTGGATCTGATTAGCACTTGCATAAGAGTACATTAGAGCTATAGGTTAGCATGGTAATTGAAAAAATCATTTTTGTACAACTTCCAAGAAAATTATACATGAATGTGTCCATAAAATCACCAATAGTAAAATGTGACTTGGGGAAAAAAGGTATTTATTTTAAAAACAAATTCCATTAATTTTGGTGAGTTTATTCTCCCTCCCTTCCATTGCAGATAACATCACTTTGTATGGGATCCTAATGGTAGTAAAATATTAAAGTCCCATTATCTCACACCATGGTTCTCATTTAACTACTATGTATTTTCAAAAACAATGTAAGAATTGAAGGTTGTTGGTTTCTCAAAAACATAGAACCAATCTGGGTTGGTCATCGGGATTAGATGTTTAATCTTCCAAGCTTTTGCTGGAGTCCATCCTCAGGGAACTTCTGTCCACCAGAATATGTTCTTTGGTTGTTCTCTGCCATTATTCTCATGATAACATAGTTATAAAGCTATTTGGTTTACATACATAATTACAAAGCAATTGATTTTGTAAATAAATGTAATTGTAATGGTTTTGAAGTTTAATAAAATTATATTTTTAAAAAATGAGAAAGGAATTGAATATCTACCTAGAGAGGTGCTACCATTAGTTTATTAATATTTTCTGGAACTTGTATGAAATATACGTATCTTTTTCAGTAACAGTTGGATTGGACAAACTTAAATCAAGTTCTCCATCTGGGGCAAGCTAAATATAGAATGGGGTTTGGCAGTCTCATCAATGTTTCCAAAGCAAAATAACAACAACAACAATAATACAAATAAAGTTAAACAAATTGTCAAAGAAGAAAAATATGCAGTCGCTGATTATATAAAAGACAGCCAAGAAAAAGCATTGAAGAGAGTTAAAAATTGAATGTGCAAGAAATAAAATATGAATATTGAAATAATGTAATGTAATCAAAAGAACAGAATGCTGGCAAGGAAAAAAAAACATTACATGGTTAATTTCTACAAAATATTGTGGGAAAAGTAGATAAAGATATAATCTGGCAATGCCTTACAATTGGAACATTTAAAAGCAAGAACTGAAGTTTGAATTTGTCTGCTCAAGAACAAGTTATTCAAACTAATACAATCAAGGCCAGAACTGAAAAAATGCGAATTGTTTCAAAGTGCAAATTGCGTAAAGAAGTTGATGAAATAGTAGGTTATAAGTTCAGGTCTTGCAAGAATTTTGCACAACTGATCATAAACATCAACATAATACATTCACCAAAGTAATTCCCTGGAGCATATGTAAAGATTAACATGTGCCAATAATGAAAACTTGGTGGGAACATATACTTGAAAAAAAATAATCAAAACCAGCAGGACAAAATATTGTGGTAATACAAACTCATAAAGTCTTGTCTCATAACACATCAGATTTAACTGTCATTGAAAAGAAGAGATAATTGATATGGCAATGTCAGGAAATACGGAAGTAGTAGACAATTTTTTTTAAAAAAGTTCACCAAGTATTAAGATCTGAAAATAAAAATGGAAAGATTATGGCTTAAACCAGCCATGGTGGTCCCCGTGGTTACTGGCACATTGAGGTGCCACACCAAAAGATCTTGGAAGATGCTTAGAAAATTTGCACATTGAAATAATTTCTATCTGTCAATTACAAAAGGCTGCATTGCTTGGATCTGCACATATACTGTGTGGCTGCATTATGAGTCCTATGTTCTTGGGTAGAACTTGATACATATGAAGGCCAACACAAGGTGAAGACCTGACAACATGATTTCACATTTTTGTGTTAACAACAACAACAACAACAACATGTTCAATACTGTGATTTAAAGAACTAAAACAGTATAAGAATAAGAAGCATGAATCAAATTGCTATTAATATTAATTCAATTCTTAAGTTTATTAAATCTAAATGTATCATTGTATTGCTTATCTTCAGAATATTTATGTACTTTCTTCAATAGTGGGTTTTCCAGGTGGTTCTAGATGATTGAATAGTATAGGAAAATGTATGTTTATCTCTGTGCTCTAAGACACCCCAAAGCTTTTACAAAATTTTATTTTTTGACTATGGCGTCAGCATATCTATATGTTAGCTATAAATAATTCCAGTCACTGTTTGTGCATCCATGTTGCTCTGCAGGCAGAAGATCTGCTTGTTATATTCTAATTGGCAAACTGTATTCAGTACCTAGAACACATTTTATTTATCCTCTCCTGATACTGAAATGCATACTATGGAACAATTTCCTTCTTGCTGATATATACAAATCTATATATTACTCAGCAAGTAAAGATATATGCAGTCACAGGAGGAGGTTTAAAGTAACAACAGTGACAACTATTGCACTCCTCTACAAAGGGATAAACTGCTTAACATAATATTGATACTACTGACTTACAGTATATTTTACCAACTGATGATTGTTTAGTTTTAAGTACTCCGTATCTAGTTGGGTTTCTTCTGTATAACTGATTGGGTAAGCCCTCTCAGTAAGGGATACATTTTAAAATTCTAGGATCTTTTGAAAGAGAATGAGTTACCATTAAAGATAGGTGGACAAGATGTATGACATGTATTTAAAGAAAAATAATCCTCTAAGAATCTGGATGTCTTCTGTGGAATAGCAATATTTTTTTTTGTAAATTAAGATTCAACAACATAACAGAGAATCATTTATTTATATAGGTGGTAGCAGAAAATTTAAATAATAAAACAAAACAAAATAACATAATAAAGTAAAGTAAATTTGATGGTCACCTTATTATCACATTAGCCTGAAGTACTTAGATCTCATATCCAAAAATTTCTAAATTTTGCTTTCAGGTTAGAGAAGTGGTTCTCAACTTTTTGGATGCCAGGAACCAGTTCCATGGAGAGGGGTTTTACTGTGACTGGAGGGGTCATGGTTTTGTCTGCTGCCTGCATCTGGGATATGCTCATTTGCACAGCCCAGTTTCTGGCACATTTCAGACCAGTGCCAGTCCATGGCTCGGTTGGAGATCTCAGGTTTACAACAACATTTTCATCTGAAACACTGGCAAAATTATAAGTGTAATGTGGACCAACAAAGGAATTAGTCAGTTAGGATATTTTCAATTGCAAATTTTTACAATGGTATTTTCACAAGAGGAAGTAAGCTTGATAAGAAAAAGTAGCATTGGCACATAATTGTGCATATTTTTTTCAAGGTATGTGTTTTGCCTGCATTTTCTAAATCCCCATGTTTTTTAAAAGTTTTTTTTTATTTTTTGTTCTCTATATATACATTCACATTATTATTATTATTATTATTATTATTATTATTATTATTATTATTATTATTATTATTATTATTATTTACTTTCTTAATTCTAATACATTTATCATTCAATTTATAACATTGTAATATTCCATTTGTTTTGTTTTGTTTACCATCCCTCGTCTATTTTGACACCACCTTCTTCTCCTTCTCTCCCTTCCTTCTCTACTTCCTTCCTCTTTTCCTTCCTTCTTCCCTTACCTCTCCCCTCCTCTCTTCCTCTTCCCCTTCCTACCCTCTCTCCTTCTCTCCTTCTCCCTTCCATCTTCCTTTCCTCCTCACTATCTTCCTTCCCTCCTCTTCTTCTCATCTCCTCTTCTCTCTTCCTTTCTCTTCCCTCTCTCCCTTCTCTAGTTTCTTCTTCTTCCTCCTCCACTCCTTTCCCTTCCTTCTTCCCTCACCTCTCCTCTACTTCTCTCTACCTCTTTCCCTTCTTACCCTCTCTCCTTCTCTCCTTCCCCCTTCCATCTTTCTCTCCTCATGTTCTCTCTTCCTTCTTTTTCTATTGCTGCAGGTGTCTCTTTCAGCTCTTAATTTCTATTTTCTTGGGGTGGTACTTCCGCAAACCCAAAAATCTTTATATATTCTTTCTTGTTTAAAAAAAAGAAAAAAAAGAAAAGAATATTTTCCTTTTTTTGGGTCAGACAAAGACAGAAACAAATAACACACAGAATCCTCTTCAATCACATACAGCATGTCATTTGGTTGTAAAGTTTTTGTGCATCACTTCCATAGTACTCACTTTCAAATGTATGTAAGATCACAAATTTATCAACTCATTTCAAACAAATTCTCATATCATCATCCAGTATATTATATTAAAAAATATTATAATTATTAAACATTCATTTGACTATAAATTGCTTCTACATCCTTTTGTATGAAATATCCTAAATTTGAAGTAAAACTATTTAATAGCATTCCATTCAATAACATTTCATCTCTCTAACATATTCTGAATAAAAATTGATTATATTTAATAACAAATACTTTTGAGTCTCCTATCATAGACCTCATTTGCAGTTTGTATAAAATTTCATAACCTCAACTACTGTGAATATATGTATTGTTACCATTATTACTCATTTATATGACTATATATAATACTCTAAATTTAACTAAGTTTGACTTAATTTTTATTATAAACTTTCACTACATCAACCTGTATCTTTCCAATAGTAGTGCAGTTTTATATCTCGTGTCATTTGTGGAATTAATATTCTGGTTGTCTTCTTAGTGGGTCTTTTATGGACTTCTTTTCGCAGCTTGTTGCTCATTGTATATCTTATGAGCACTCGGAACCCTCCATCTGTTCCTTTCATCAACTTATCTTTGGTTATCACCGATGTTTTAGTCCTTACTTCCATTAAATGTTTCAGTCCTTACTTCCATCAAATTCTCTTTTTTCTTCTTTTGTACTTTGAGGTCAGAGATAGAGTTCCAGTCCATCTATCTTCCCTTTCCATAGTCCACTCTTACTGTTTCCAACCAAGCTCAGTATGCTGTCAGTATCCACAATTTTCTTATCTGTCTGTTTCTTTTTTCCTTCAATTTTTGGAACTCCTCAACTTTCTTCTTTTGATAAATATTCTCAATTTTTCCATCTCTTTTATTGTTCCTTGTTCTGAGACATCCATTGTCATCTCAATTTCTCTGTTATTACTAATATTTTTTAAATTTTAAATATAATCATTTGCAATATTAATGTTTCTTTTTCATGTTGCGCCATCCTTCCAACTTATAAACACTGCCACTATAGTGTTCCAGGATTTTATTGTATTCCAAACAAGTTCATTATAATTTTTCAAGTCAAAACTTTGCCTTCACTGCAGAAACTCCGAAAGAGCAGCTGTATAAACAAACTGTGCTCTTTCCACTATCACTCTCAATAAACAAACTGAAAAACTTTGAGATGTAGTTCCAATGATCAAAGAAAGTAAAGAAATGAATTCAAGTCTCCAGCCTTAAAGTGGCAGTGTTACTTTTTTTCTCTGGTATTACAGTCCCTTTTAAATAGTAGACTTATGGAGAAAAATTCTTAATAATAATAAAAAAACAATCCAATCAAACGTTGTAGAAAAACAAGAAATTTTTAATCCACAGGTATATATGAAAAAAGTAAAAAATAAAAAAGTAGAAGAAGAAAAACTAAGCCTTCCAATTTAAAAAATAGGAAACATTTGCAGAACTTCCATTCATAAAAAGAGAATTTTTTAAAAAAGGATAACAGACTAAGTTTAATGTAGCTTAATATCACTGCTTGTTTTATTTTTTCTTCAATTTTAATTTAGTTTTAATTTTCTTTAGATAGTCTCTTTTCTAATAATAAAATTTCCTCACCAATCCGACACACTATTCTCTTCCATTTTCTTTCCTTTTTGGAGCTGTTCCAACTTCAGCAGCTTCAAGGCTGGGTTTCTGTCATCAGGAAAAAGAGCTTCTCCTGGATCAATCAGAGACTTTGCGGTGTCCCTGAGATCAGCAGGACATACTCTTCTCTATCACCGTCTCTTCAGGACAGTTTAGGTCCAAAAGGACCGCCCAGCGGCAGAAATATTGACTGTGATCTTGGAGCTCCAAGATTGCACATCGTATTGTCATGATGTCATCTCTCTCTCTCTCCCCTTTAAATCCCCATGTTGAAACTCTTTTAAAGAATTGAGTTTTCAGCATGAAACAGTTGAAGTTTACATTAAATGTGGCAAATCGATAATAAATGTCTTTCTACAAAAAAAAAAATTAAAATATTTTGTCTTAATATATTTTTCAACTATTTTATGACACTTTTGCTTGCATTTGTTATCCAAAGAAATCTGCATATATTATCCTCAAAACAACACATTATTATGTACAAATTAACACATTTTGTCATTTCTGTAAAAATGGTCTGTGTATGTGTGTGTATATACACATACATAAATACATAAATGTATATGTGTGTGTGTGTATGTGTGTGTGTGTGTGTGTGTGTGTGTGTGTATCTATAGATATTCTATACAAATTGTTAACATAAATATTCCAATGAAGAGGCACTGCTGAAATGCAACATCTTATTATTTAGTAGGATAAGTGTTCTCCTCAGGGATATGCAGTCAGGGGAGGCAGGGGAGATGGGGCCTCACCAGTCTCATGAGGAAAAGAAAAGAATTTTTAAAATAATTAAAAAGGCCAAGGTAGTTGCTGCCAGACTCCAAGTCACAGTGACTCTGAGTCTGCTTAGTGCTAACTGTAGGGGGAGGCGAGAGAACTATGGGCCTCCTTTGCATAAGAAATTTTTTGCCTTTAAACCATTGCTCAGAGTTAACCAAGGGTTAAAAGGCGAAAAATTCATTATGCAAAGGAGGCACGTGATTCTCTCGCCTCCTCCTGCAGAGGGCACTTTGTTTAGAGGCTTTTTTTTAAAACAGTTAAGCAGAGTCATTCACGTGGTAACTCTAGCAGCAACTATCCTAGCCTACCTGGCCCTGGCCTGGCTAGACCAAATCTTGCATTTTTGATGCAGCTGGAAGGTATGTGGGTCAGAAGGAGGGGGCAGGGGGGAAGAATTCAAAATTATTTGTAATGTAAGTAATTGTAATTTGTTTTTATTGTCTGTGTGTGTGGTTTTTTTTTTTTACTCACCTCTGCTGGTGTGCGGGTTGGCCCATTTATTTTTATTTTTTAAAGCCATGCAGCCTTGACCCGCCATAGAGCAAAACATGTCCTGGTTTATGGCCAGGAAGCACTCTGGCACTTTAAAATGCATGCCGCCACCCCACTGTAAGGCCGGGACGGCGGCATGCACTTTAAAGTGCCAGTGTGCCTTCTGGCCACAAACTAGGACATGTTTTGCTCTATGGCGGGCCGAGGCGGCATGCACTTTAAAGTGCCGGCATGCCTTCCGGGCTGGCCATTCAGCAGGAGAGGGTGAGGGAGGACTGGAGGCAACGGGCGGGCAGGCTGGCTCGGCAGCACCGCTGCACTGGCAGAGCCAGCCTGAGGGACAAGGGGTGGCCAAGCCTCCGTGGCGGCAGGGCCCCGGCAGCAGGGCTTTAAAGTCCCGGTGCCATCCGCCATAGAGCAGGACAGGGACCCACTCTATGGCGGACGGCGCTGGGACTTTAAAGTCCTGGCGCCGGGGCCCTGCTGCCACTTTAAAGCCATGCCCCTGGGCACCAACTGCTCCAGCAAGGCTTCCAGCGCCATCCTGGCGGGCGGAGAGAGCGAGGGAGGACTGGAGGTGACGGATGGGTGGACGGTGAAGCGAGGCTGCTCGGGCGGCTGAGGCTCGGCCACCCCTCGTCCTTCAGGCTGGTTCTGCTAGTGCAGTGGCGCTGCTGAGCCTGCCTGCCCGCCCGCCCATTATCTCCAGTCCTCCCTCGTCCTCTCCGCCCACTGGGATGGAGCTGGAAGCCTCGTTGGAGCAGTCGGTGCCTTGGGCATGGCTTTAAAATGCCGGCAGGGCGGGCACTGACTGCTCCAACGAGGCTTCCAGCTCCATCCCAGTGGGCGGAGAGGGCGAGGGAGGACTGGAGGCAACGGGCGAGTGGGCAGGCTCAGCAGCACTGCTGCACCAGCAGAGCCAGCCAGAGGGATGAGGGGCGGCTGAGCCTCAGCCGCCCGAGCAGCCTCGCTTCGTCACCCACCCGCCCGTCGCCTCCAGTCCTCCCTCGCCCTTTCCGCCCACCGGGATGGAGCTGGAAGCCTTGCTGGAGCAGTCGGTGCCCAGGGGCATGGCTTTAAAGTGGCAGCAGGGCCCCGGCGGCAGGACTTTAAAGTCCCAGCGCCATCTGCCATAGAGTGGGTCCCGGTCCCACTCTATGGCGGGTGCAGCACTGGGGCTTCAGCGGGGCTTTCATGCTAGCCTCACCGGCCATGAAGCTCACCGCACATCACTGGTTCTCCTATACATCCAAATTCATTAATAATGTCTACATTGTTTATCAAATGAAGAAATTAACATGTTCATGATTTAAAAACATTGGTAGAAATGGGGGGAAATCACATCTCAATGACCATCATAAATAATGCTGTTTCAAATTAACATAGAAGCCATGGTACCTGTTTGTTAAGTGTCTCATAATATTCTACTCCATTGTGCTCAGAATAGGTCTTGTACTACGACAACCATAACTGGACTGAAAAAAATCCAGAAAACCAGTAGAGAGCACCTCATTTACATATTGCTCCTCTTTAATAACCATTCAGATTTCTGCAGTTCAGGTATCACCATGCCCTGAATTGACACTCAGTAATTGCTTTGCTTTCTTCTTTCTTCTTCTTTTTCTTTTAGCTTTAACTTGAAATGAGATGCAAAGGAATGACTTTTTAAATCACTTGCATTCTATAAAGGAAAAGAAAATAGATTTGTATGGAAGATTTAAAAGCTATCTCTCAAGTATTTAGAAGCTATTGCTCAGGATTTTATCCACTTGAAGGTATAATATCAGCCAATAAGCACTGGAGGAGAAGGAATCTAAGGGCTCATTTAAAGATATATTCACTGCATAGTTGACTATATTCACTGGGGAGGAGAGATATAACTTTACCAATAAGCAGAACGTACTTGAGAGGGTTACAAGATATTTTGCAAGCATTCTGAGGTTCAATCCTATACATTTCATTTATTGTTCTGTCAGTCAACTGATACCTTATTTTAGGGTCACCTAATTATTATTGTTACTTTTGACATATTGCAAATTTCAATTAACATTAACTTTCAGAGTCAATGCATGTAGGTGCTTGAGGTGCTGGCTGGAAACAGGGGGACCTTCATTCAAATACTCTATTAGCTATAGAATTTTACTAGGCGATTTCAGTCCAGTCTCATATTCTCTCTCATTTTAAACTGTCTCATACATTATTGTTCAAGAGAAAAATTGGAGGATGGAGTACTATTATGTTGCTGCAATCTGGAAGAAACATTCACAGATAAATAAATTGAACTTGAGAAATTGAAGATTTGCAACTTTGGCTAGTGAACTTACTGCTTTAGTCAATTTCATTACTAAAATGTTTGGAGAAAAGTATGGCTATTTATACAGCAATTAATTATATAACTATACTTGTTATGCATCTGGAAAGTTTGAAACTGCCTTTCAATTAGTTTGCCAGTTGGTCTGCCTTGGTTTCCCATTCTCAAGTTCAGAAAGATTTCTCCTACTCTGATATCCTTGAAATAGAGAGACATTGGTGATTCTTGACCTGTAGCTTTCATTCAGTTTCTTTTTGTTCCAAATTCTTTTAGTATAATTGTTGCCAATTCCATATGTATAGCTTTAGGTTAGTTCTCCCATGCAAGGAAAACTATTATGCTGGACCTGGTCTGGCCATCAAACTATTTCAAAAGGAAATTCCATGCATTATAGCCTGATGATAGATACAGATGTGACTTCTGTTGGAAGATGAAGAAGTCAGATTATATCACTAAAGACATACACATATTCATTTTTTACTCCGCTATGAAATATGAAGCTGGCAGCATTACTAAACAGACCTTTAGAGGTTTTTGAAGATTCCAAGAGACCCAGCAGAAGAATGTTAATTTAGCCTTGACTTAACTTTCTTCCTCTAAGTTGGAAATAAATAAACCAATAAAAACCCATCAAAGTCAGTGGCCCAGTAAATAGGAGAGTATGTGGGGAAAACTATTGAAATCACTCTTGGAATTTTAATCTATTTGTTTCACTGCCCTGAATAGAAATTACTGATCTACAGTATTTGTTCGAATACTGAATGATAGATGGAGCCCTTCCTGTATTTGAGGCCTAGCCTAATATCTCCTACAAAGGATTATATAGGCATTGTATCTTATCATATCTAGTTATGTTTATAGCATTGTAAATGGCCATAGCAATTTAGTTAAACATCAGCAGGGCACAAGCAACCACAGCATGTCTCACAGATCACCCAGCCTCTATTTGAAGCTGATAAATGAAGAAGAACCTAACATGCCATGAGGCAACGTTTTTTCTTTTGCTCATATCTCATGGAGTCAGGATGTTTCTCTGTTGCCTAGGTTGAACCACATTTTACTTAGTTTAATCTGTGGTTCTGGTCCTGCCATCTGAGATATAGAGAATGAGTTCATTTCCTTTTTAGTGCTACTTCTCTTATGATATTTGAAGACTACTACCGCGTAGGCTATTTATTTATGAGCAAAACCAGAGGTGGTATTCAGCACATTCGTACCAGTTCTGGAGAACCAGTAGTGGAAATTTTGAGCAGTTTGGAGAACTAGTAAATACCACCTCTGACTGGCCCCGCCTCCATCTATTGTCTGCCTCCCGAGTTCCAGCTGATCGGGAGGAAATGGAATTTTGCAATCACCTTCCCCTGTAGTGGAGTGGGAATGAAGATTTTACAATATCCTTCCCCTGCCATACCCACCGTTGATTCCCTTCTAAAAATCACTCCAGCAAGTTTGTATACCATGAAACTTTGTTGACTAAAAAGCTAATAGCATATTTTTTACAAACACCATACAGTAGTTTAAAAACCATTTCCTTTCATGGAGGATAGTTGTTTCCTTATTGTTCAAAGGGAAAAATGGTGAGTTTGCATTGAATGAAGTGCCTGATGCTACTGGATTCCATTAGAATTAGAATCCAGTAGATTCCATTGCAGGACTTGCTTTACGATCATCGATAGTTTGTCCAAGCAATGCCACACTCATCAAGCCCCACCCACAGAATCAGTAGTAAAAAAATTTGAATCCCACCATTGAGCTAAACATTGTTTTTTCTCATATACTTTTAAAAAGCTGCTTCATTCCTGAATGCTGATGACTGAACTGATGTAATTTGATTTTCAATATATGTTGTCAGCTAAAGAATCCTGACAAAGAACCAAGTTGTTAGAACATTTACAATAAAAAAGCAAGACAATATAATATCATATTTCAGTTCATTTTTCTGTTGCTACCAGCATTGTGCAAACCTACATTAAATAGTAATCAGAAAATGAAGTGGTTGATATAGAAGGCAAAATATGAACTGCAAGCATAAAATACAGGCTAAACATTGTGTTCTCTAGCACTTCATTTAGATATCACACTTCAAACACATTGATGTCATTGATGTTTAGACCTAAACATCAAAAAACTATAAATACTTTTTTGAAAATAACCCATGTAAGGGCATTCTGAATGGGCAGCACTTAGGAACATTGATGCTCCATGATCTCATTGTTAGTAGAAGCCAAGCTGACGCTAATGGGTAAGGCTGCATTGTATATTTGCATATACTTGATATTTCCCCCCCCCAGAAACAACATGATTATCATTATAATTCAATGAATTAATCCATTAAAGAAAAAGGACATCTTTAAACGTAAGATAAGAAACACCTGTGAAACTTTTTGGATCATACTGATGGAAATTTTCCTATTTGTATTTGCTTCTAGATCAGGGTATCAAACTCCTGTCATAACAGTGTCATGATTTTTGCCCCCTTTGCTAAACAGGGCATTAGCATGGCCAGTGCGTGATGCATCCATTCCATGGGCCAGGAGTTTGATGGCCCTGCTCTAGATTATGTCACCCTGAAGATTTACAATGGATTTCAAAAGGAGGGGGGAGAGGATTGCGGTTTTTTGTTCATTTGTTTGATCAGTTGATGCTGTTCTCAAGTTTGAGAAGGCTGGGAGTACATTGGGAGTGGAACAGATTTCCAATCTGGCTGATTTTGAAAGTATTTTAAAATGAAGAATCCTAGACAAATTTGCCAAACCAGACTGGAAGCAGAGAGAAGTTAATTCTGAAAGCATGAGTTGGCTCAGGCATCTTTTCCATCTTTCTTTAAGTCATAGAAAGCATATGTTCACAGCAATTTTATATTCCTTACAGATTAGAGTCTGCTTTACTTGCTACTTTCTGAAATGACATCATGCAAACCCTCAACATTTTTACCCTTGTTTGGTTATTAATGTCTACCCTAGTCAAGTATTATTCTCTCCCACTTTCATCCCCATCTTGGACATCCTGAAAAAAATTAAACTCTTCAGATGATTGTTCTGTTATTTAATAGAAACCTTGATTGCACCTACGGCCTATTGGTAGGCAGGCTGGCTTAAAGAAATTTTTGTTTGAATAAAATTGTATCCATTTTATCCGCAATACAAAAGTTTATGACCTATTGAGAGGGAAAATCCTGTGCACTCTTCAAATGGAGATGGGCCAACTTGCCGCAGGACAATTCAATGCTGTATTAATCATTTCATTCATACTTTTATTATTGGTTACCAGGTTTTCATCAAAATTATTGTAACTCTTGTATTTCTGGATTGACTTTCTTTATTTTATTATTATTGGCCAAGGTTCCGTCAAAAATATTTAACTTTTGTATTTGTTCAATTATCCTGCTGTGAGGTGTCCTGTAATGAGTTGGCCATGGCATGTTGGCTGTTGTGTGTTGGTCCATTCTATCTCCTTCCCCTTCCATTCCCAGCAGAAATAAGTGGCGGTTGCCAGGTGGCGGAGGGTGCAAGGGGATGCGTAAGTGGCTTGCTCTGTGCAAATGCATTGGGACTAGATACTTTCTTCATTGACTTTCTCCATGCAACCTTTCCCAAAGCAAAGACTTTAGTAATGGGAAAGTAGCAAGGCGTATAAGGGCATCAGCAATTATATAACTTCCTTCTGGGTTCACAATTGGCTTGTGGGACGTTGTCAGAGAATGTTGAAAATGAGGATCACATGAGCATACCTGACCACAGGAATAAAATGGCAGTGCTGAACAAAAGAAGTTCATCAGCACTGAAGCAGCAAAATATCTCCCAAATTTATTTCCCCTGAGAGTAGTAGATATTGGCATTCTTTAAGTTAGTGTATTTGGGATACCTTTGTAGACAAAGGTTTGCTGTATGATGCAACATTTCACCCAACTGAAAACTACGGGTTGCTTCCCTTCTTGATTCGTTTCCATCCATTGGTTCTCGTCTTGCCTTCTGGTGCTTTGGAAAATAAGTTGACCTCCCCCCCCCCCCCGTCTCTTCTTTGTGGCAGCCCTTCAAATACTGGAATACTGTTATCATGTCACTCCTAGTTCCTCTTTACTCAAGACTAGCCATACCCAATTCCTGCAACCATTCTTCATATGTTTTGGTCTCCAGGCCCTTAGTAATATATAGATAGATATTTTACACTGAACATTAAGATTGCTAGTTTCTAAGTACAGTCATCTTTAATTTGCCTTACACATTTTTTCTGAATTTATTCTTCCAGCAATTTGTAAATATATCAGCCATGGTGCGGTATATTCTGGCTTTCACAAAAGAATTCTTTCTGTGTCTTTAATCTGTTCATTGAATCTGAGTGAACCATATTTGCATATGTAATTACATTTCTCTTCTTGTAATTATCTCTGACATGGAGAGAGTTTAAAGAAGAAGCTTGCAGTTAAATTGTTGGGCTTTTTTTTTTCTTGTAAAATGCCATGCTTTATCTATGAATATATCCTTTTACATTTTTATCTTCTTTTGTGTCTATACACCATAAGTATCTATGAAGTCTACTAGCTAAGGCAGCTCTTTCCATTATTGAGATTCTACTACTGAGGAATTTTATCTGCTCTGCTATCTCTTTCAATCAACCTATTTTAGGATATAATTTAAATTTGGAATCTTGTTAATTTTTTTATCTTTTGCCACTACACATGAATTTGGTGACAGTATCTTGCCATTCTTATAATTTTTTATCTAAAATTATAATTAGTGCCATTTGGAACAGATAATTTATGTTGGGTAGTACATTCGGTTTAATAATTGCAATTGATCCTAACCAAGATTACTTTAGATTTCTCCACCTTTCAAGATCTCTTTTAATTTCTTGCCTAATTTGACATAATTATCCTGAAATATTTCATGATTACTACCTGTCAAATGCAGATCAAGATAATTCACTGAGTGAGCTGACAGTCAAATTCTTTTTGCAACAAATTAAGTTATTGCATTGAACATCTTGCAATTATTTTTGGGTTTTGGATATTGATTTTATATCTAGAGGATTCTCTGCAACTATGAATTATTTTCATTAACTGTTCTATTCCCTTTTCTGATTCATAGTACTATATCATTTATATAACATTTAAGTTATTATGTTTCTTTCCATGGATTTTTAAGACCAGATATTTATTGTATCTATTTTTTTCTTCCAGTTTTTTAAAGCAGTGATGAATAATAGGGGAAAGAATGAACATCTAGGCCATATATGTTAAATCTCTCTCTGTCTCTCTGTCTCTCTGTCTCTCTGTCTCTCTGTCTCTCTGTCTCTCTCTCTCTCTCTCTCTCTCTCTCTGTCTCTCTCACTCTGTATGTGTGTAGCCAATCTTTCATCTAAAATTGCTGCTTTTTCAAACAGATAATTCATTTTATCTAATCTATCCATTTTCCTGCCACAGTGAGTCTTAGTCAAGAAGATTTAAGTTCTTCCATCTTTATAGGTTTTCTTAAATTTCCTTCTATAATGAATTATAATTATTATAATTGTTCTGAAATATGTCTTTGTTACATCCTGCTAGATCAAATCACAAATATTTCATTGAGCTTTTGTTATCTTACAGGCTTTTTTTCAAGAAGTTAGCAATTGTATTTTTCAGTGAGTCAGGTTATGAGAATGTTATCTTTATTCTCTGCTACTATTTAGTGGTTCTGTTTATTGGGGGGAGGAGGGGGAGGAGGAGGAGGAGGAGGAGGAGGAGGATGAGATCTAATTCTTCTCAAAAAGAGTCCAGACTAATATTTCTGTTATTATAGCATTTTGTGTTATTTTGTAAGTCCCATTAATTAATTGACATCTTGAATGTATTTTTTTTTTCTCCTTAAAATCTTTAGTTTCTATTTTCACATAAATAGTGTCATCTCTGAGCTGCCTAATCTCAATCTTTATTTATTTGTGTGGTCTTTCTAATTTATATTCCTCCTTTCCTTCTAGAGCTCAAGGTAACAGGTACAGTGCACATTTGTCCCATTTTCCCACAAAATAACTCTGTGGGATAGGGTAGGCAATGAGAGACTGGTCAGCCTTATGAATGTTCTTTGTACCTGATTTCCTTGTTCTGGAATTCTCAGTCTGAGTATCAAAAAGTCCTGTAACATGTAACATGTATTGTGATTCCCAGAGACAGTAATCAATACTCAACCAGCCAGACTGCTTTTGAACACAATGTCAGCTACTGGTGGTAATTTTTTTTCCTGCTGAGTGGAACATCTATGGCATGGGGAGAAAAGATTTTATTCTGCATTAATTAAACAACAAGGACTCAGAATGGAGAAATTAATTAACTTTTAAAATTAGAGTCTTAATCAATTTTACAGAAAAAGAGCTTAATGGCGAAGATGAATTACACATATAAATTTTATAGAAGCGGATCTGAATTATTAATGTTTATTTTTTATTGTTTATCTTTTCCCAGTTGAAATGTACAGACATTTTTGGAGTGTTCTTTGGGGAATAATTTTTTTTTAAAATGCAGCCCACAGTGTGTCTGAAGTTGTGGTACACCATTTGTCGCATGCATCTACCTATCTTGCATTTACATTTTGATCATAAAACAAAAGATTGGTTTGCGAGAAAAAAAATATTGCATGCTAGTGATGCAAACCTATATAAACATAATAGATTTAATTTTAGGTAGACATATGCAAAATTCTTGAAAATCACATGTTCCCCTCTCAATTGGGAAGATGCTAAATAGTAGCAACCTGTCAGTATAATATAGCTTTATTCTGCATGTCACTGCATATCAAATCAATGTGGTGCTTCAGATTTGAAAGTTTTGTTATCATTACACTGCGGTGGCTCAGTGGTTAAAGTGCAGTACTGCAGGCTACTTCTGCTGATCACCAGCTGCCAGCAGTTTGGCAGTTCAAAACTCACCAGGCTCAAAGTTGACTCAGCCTTCCATCCCTCCGAGGTTGGTAAAATGAGGACCCAGACTGTTGGGGAAAATATGCTGCCTCTGTAAACTGCATAGAGAGGGCTGTAAAGCACTGTTAATCGGTATATAAGTCTAAGTCCTATTGCTATTGCTATAATTACTAAATTGTTCAATAGAAGCAATATTCCCTTTAAGCTGCCTGGAGAATTCTGGGAGTTGAAGTCCACAAGTCTTCAAGTTGCCAAGTTTGAAGACCTCTGATCTATCTACTTGTTTTCCCCTGTCCCCTATGCTGGCTGGAGAATTCTGGGAGTTGAAGTTCACAAGTCTTCAAGTTGCCAAGTTTGAAGACCTCTGATCTATCTACCACACTGCGCTATTTGGAACCGATTGCGTAAAGACCCAATGACCAGCGCGGCAAAGCATACTCAGAATGGTTGTTAAAGAAAGACAGACGTGAGAAACTGTAAGATGAGACAGATTTTCAGTGAATAACAGTGTACATTACCGTAAACACTACAAAAATATTTTAATATTGCAGACTTGCAGTACTATAAGTGGTACTGATATTATATAACACTTTTAATTAAGCAGGTACCTTGAATAAACATAACTTTGAGTTTCAAATAGCACTGATTTCGTTGTTGTCTTGGGTGACATCTATGAAAAAAAATCAGGTGCTCAGGCATTAAAATGTGCCGCTCAAACACTATACTTTTCTATTCACACTGAAAAAAAATGAGAGGGAACATTGTACGAGAAGAGTAGGCAATTTGGAATTTTTCACATGTTTAGAACACAACTCTCATGATCTACCAATGGGATCAACCTATGAGCTCATAGGAGCAAAAGAAAGAACGTCTAGAAAATACTAGGGTACTAAATCTGATTTAAATAATTATTTCCCAAAATAATCATATGAAGTGTTAAAGAATAGGTGTGCCTTTCTTCTATTTTTACTGTAAGTTTAAATACATTGTCTTGTAATAGTGGAAGCCATGCAGGGGTGGGTTCCTGTACTGATTAGTACCGGTTTGCTTTGCATGCACTTTGCACATGTGCTGTTTCCTTCACTTGTGTGCCCGCTGTGCGTTGCTCACACATGTGCAGTTGAGTGTAATTTGTTCTGCGCATGCGCAGAAACATGCCAGCAACAGCAGAAGAGAACAGTGAACTGGTTCAAGGGCATGGCCAGCCTGTGTTGCTGTCGGTTCTGCGACCCAGGCCAAATCACCACTACTAGTTCGACCAAACCGGGGAGAACCGGGAGCACCCACCTCTGAAGCCATGGCATTTCCATTTTCCAGTTTGTTTGTTTTTTCAATGCTAGAAGTATCTCTCTCCATGGAATCATACCCCACAGCTCTGCTTTCTATTTGTTTTATCTTTTTTTTTTAAAAAAAAAAGGTACTTGGCCACGTTGGGAGATTTATGACCTTTGAAAACATGTATTTTGTTTTTCTACAATACAATGCTCTGCTGGATTATTAAATGTAGAAATTGTATGTGTTATATTTTGTGCATTTCTGGAGCTGCCTCAGCAGTAATCCTTAAAGACATTTTTAAGGGCTCTTTATCATTGTGTATTCTACAATTGGTGACTCCTAGGTTTCCTTCCAACAGTTTCTGCTGTAGCATAGCCTTGGAAAATGAGAATTTGCTAAGCTATCTGGCTGGAAAATACTTTGAAATGAAAAAGTTTTTAATAGTTGTCACCACCCTCTCCACACAAACACACACACACAAATATTGCTATTAAATGATAACTGACATGTTATCATTTCTGTTCAACCTGCACCTTGCTTTATGTATAATAGAGTAAAACTCATCCCAGCTACTAGAGTGTTATGCTCAAAACCTAGATACATTCTCTTAAATATGAAGAGGTGACAAGACTGATAAATATCTAAGGGGGGGAAAAGATGCAGATAAAGAACAATGTTGCTTTATATAGAGTCCATTTGAAAGATAGTAGAGAGGACTGAGTCAATTAATGCACTGATAAAGGAAAATATTTGTAGTTCAGGATTGAATGAGAGGTCTTAGAGAGACAGCTGGTCATTTGCATTCTTTTAGAGAGTTGTTGAGGCCACCTGAACATTTATCTGTGTCCTCAAGGTTACCTGAATAGTGCAAATGGGTGTGGAGCCTTCCTGGAACTGCTGGAAAGCTGTGATGTAGACTGGAGATAGATCATATCAAATCCCTTCCTCTCTGTTGAGAGAGGGCTGTTCAATTTTGATAAAGATAGCCTCTTTGACCCCTCTTTCAAACCAGAGATTCTCTCTATTCAAAATGTGGACTTTTCTGTATTCAAAAAAGTGGTTTTTGTCTATTAAACACAGATGGACTGCTGAATCTTTTCCTGGTGGGTTTGTTGTGCCATGTGTTAAGGAAGTAGTTGCTTTGTTTCCCTATTGTACAGATCTGCACTTGGCTCACTGAATTGTACTGCATATACTATGTTGCTCAGTTTGTATCTGGGTGTTTTATTCTTGGGGTGGACAAGCTTCTGCTTTAGTGTATTTTTGGGTTTTGGTGCACTTATGTTGTGTTAGCTGAAGATATCCCTGAGCTTTTTCAATATCCCTTCAATGTATCGAATGACAACATTCCTTCATTCTGATAACTGAGACTCTTCATAGACATTTAGTTCTGATGATTCTACCTAGTTTGGGCAATGAACCATCTGCAAGAAAACAACAAAGCTCAGAGAGCACCAAAGACCCATCAATAAATGTAACTTCTTTAAAATTTATGTTGTAGGTTTAAGATTATCATTAGTTATCATTTTGGGGTGGTGGGAGGAGGTACTGTTATGTTGTATTGCACTGCTACTCACTTGGCAGTTCCTGTTATTTGGATGATGATTTCTTATCTACCCTATCCCATGAATGTCAACAGGGTTATACTATAAGCCAGTCTAATTCCTTGAATAATATACATGTGCTCATCCAAGTACATAGCCAATATGCCCAGGATAAAATTGTGCTGTAAAACTGTGCTTGCAAATATTTATTATAATTTATGACCTGCCCAGAGGTGCTCAATGTGCTCAAGATAACCATGAAAAAGAAATAAAGAGTGGTTAAAATATTTCAACATAGAAAAATAATAATTAAAACTGATTTGAACTGAAAAGGAAGTATGAGTAAAAGTAAAGGCTGTTTGCAATTTGAAGTGTTGTACAGCTTAGGTACATACCGATTGATTCATGCTTTTATATAAGATAATAAACTGCAATTCAGACAGGTTTTTAAAAGTCAACAGCAACATCATCAGCTTATAAATTCCATTTGGATGATTCCCCCCCCCAAAAAAAAAGTAGAAGTGGAGAATAATTTTTAAAAAAATAAGAATTAACATAAGTGAAATTAGCGCCAGGGAAATTTTCATGGTAATGTCCTACAGAATTGCCAAACCTGTTCCAAAGGCAGGGTGCCATAAATGCTGCCTTTTCTCACTGACAACTTTATCTCAGAAAACAGGGGTCCACAGAGGATGTAACATTTGGCAAATGGGACAGCTGAGATGATGTATTTTTGGGGCACTTTCAAAATAATTAATCTTAGCTACCAAATTGTCAGCAGCCATTTCATGAGATTGTACTGATCGTTCAATCAGACCTTCCTGCCAGATTCCTTTTCTCCATTTCCAGCTGTGAGAAGTGAGAAGTCGCTAACAAATAAAGTCTTCAAATGCCCCAGCCTCCTTCATTTGTTGTGCATGCTTTCTGAAGCTGGGGGAGGGACATTTTTTAAAGAAAATAGTCAACTGCAGAGCAGTGGTGGGTTGCAGGTGGTATGCTCCGGTGCGGGTGTACTGGAGCCTGTCAGGATCCTGTCTGGAGGGCCCACCCACCTGCCTGCACTCCTTACCTGTCCTTTAAAGCTTTGGGCGCTTCCATACACGTGCATGGTGCATACAGCACTTGCAGGATGCTCCGCCGTGCAGATGGAGCGTCACGGAGGCTTGCAGAGGCATTGCTGGAAGGTAAGACACATGTGCGTGTTGCACATGTGTGTGCATGCACTGTGCACATTCATGTGGAGGCTGTCAGGCCCCGTTGCAACTATACGGATTGCAACGGGATCCAGAACTCACCACTGCTGCATAGGGAAATAGCAAAACCCCGTGAAACTGGGGCGTATGGGAGGATACACATCATAGGCAGAAGAAGAAAAGTCTCTGGAACAGATTACCATCACTAAACAAGAAGAGAGTATAATATTCATAACTAGTACTACTATATAATATCTTCTATTATAATTGCCTTAATCAAAAATGTAATTCAAATATCATTCAAATATCCTGCTCATAGTTTGTAGAGTTAACAATAAATAATAATAAAATAATATTATGAATAATATAAAATATAGTATTGATAACATCATTACTACTAATAATATAATAATATAATAAATAATATAAAAATAATTTTTTTGAAAATAGCAGTTAGCAATAGCAGTTAGACTTATATACCGCTTCATAGGGCTTTCAGCCCTCTCTAAGTGGTTTTACAGAGTCAGCATATCGCCCCCACAGTCTGGGTCCTCATTTCACCCACCTCGGAAGGATGGAAGGCTGAGTCAACCTTGAGCCGGTGGGATTTGAACCGCCGAACTGCAGATAACAGTGGACTGCAGTACAGCACTCTAACCACTGCGCCACCTCAGAAGGACATGATAGCAGCATTCCAGTATTTGAAGAGAGGAGGTCAATTTATTTTCCAAAGAACCAGAAGGCAGGAAAAGAAACAGTGGATGGAAACTAATCAAGGAGAGAAGGAACCTGGAATTAAGGAGAAACTTCAGAACAGTGAGGACAGCTTGCTGTCAGGAGTTGTGGGTGCTTAGTCACCTGAGGTTTTTAAGAAGAGACTGGACATCCAGCTGATTGAATTGGTATAGGTATGTGTGTGTGTGTGTGTGTGTGTGCGTTTGTGTATAGAGAGAATATATCTAGAGAAACACCCCCACAACATGAATAAACGTGATATACCTCCCGCCTACCAGACATTTGGAAACCAGCCCTAATCAACAAACGAGCCCCACCCACCACCCAGGCCATTACAACACAAAACAACAACAGACACACAGCCAGCACCAATCAGCATCAATCTACCAATCATGATACAACCACACAATCAATCATTCCACTTACTAAAACAAAGCCAGCACTCCACACACACACACCAAGATTTATAGAAACACAGCATAGATAGATAGATAGATAGATAGATAGATAGATAGATAGATAGATAGATAGATAGATAGATAGAGATAGAGAGATAGATAGAGAGAGAGAATATAGTTAAAATACCCAAAGAGTATATATTTAAAAGTTCTAAAATAAAGTAATAACAAATAAAATCTGTGTTATCATCATCATTTAACATCCTATCTATCAATTGCATACAAACAGAAATACCACCTGAGCTATATTATAATATTAGTCCTTAAATTATGAAGGCTGATGGTCATTAGACACTAAAATGCAACAAGCTGATAATACCAAATTTTTGGTGCATTAGTTAGGTAAAATAGTTACAGTGGATTATTGATTTGCTGAGTCTTTAGTGTGTCTGTGCAGAATCTAGCTATCTGCACTGCCACAGTGATCCATTCATCTTTAAGCAATCATTTTAAGCAATCGCTAAACTTTTTTCAGATAGCCACAATACCTATTAATTATTGAGAAAATATATGTTGTTCAAATGTCTCTATAAAAAGTGCAGCAGAGAAGAATGTGTCCAGAGGTTTCCACCTCTCCAGAATCACAGGGTAAGACCCTTTCAACCAATGGTATTCCTTCATTTTTGCCATCCAAAATGGCTGATGGAATCGCATGGCATCGTTCAAGCAAAGAGACTTTCTGATGATTTGATATTTTTAACTGGCTAAAATAACTGGCAGTGGAGACAGTATATCTGATAGAATCCTCCAGCACCTAGCAATTTCCCCCAAATACTATGAACCCCCACCTTTCCCATTATGCTATGGCAGCTGATAGCAATCAAGCAAAGTAGATGCTGACATTCGGCCCTCCTGCAGAAAGGACATTATCCCTGGAGGAAAAGATAAAACAACAACAATAACTACGTATATATATCTCACAATTAGGGTTTATCAGGGTATTTAGAATGAAACTTTTGCAAGAGTTTGGGAGCTCTGATGTCAGACTTATTCACCCACTCAGCATGGGAAGGAGGGAAATGTTTCCAGGCCACTAAATACTGTATTCTCCCCCTATATTTCCTGGAATTTAAGCTCTCCTTAAACTCAAAATGTTGTTCCCCTTCAATAAGGAAGGGGACAGGAGGTGGGGGTTGGTGTGAATGCATTAAAGATGTGTGTTCCGGTTTCAGTAAGTTGACATGAAACACAGGATGGATTCTCCTAAAGGTTTTTAGCAATTACAATTGCATTTTGACAGGATTCACAATTTTAAAAATTTGGACCGAGCTTCTTTGATTTCTGGGTTGTCTGAAGATACTTAGTGGACAAGAATACCCTAACCCCAACCTGGGATTCTTTTGGCTTCAACTTTTTCTACAAGCTTACCTTTTAAGGTCTGAATTGAACTGGGAGTTAAAGTGGGAACTGTCGTGTCAGAGAGAGGGTAGCAGCCTTGGATACCAACAGAGGGGACTGTTTAGCAGGCTTTGGTGCCGCTATTACGCCCTCTACCTATAAAAGAGGTACCTACCCCTCTTTTATACCATCTTAACGACTATGGAGATTACTCCCTTTATTTGATCATCTTTACCATCTGACTCTCCCCTGGTGCTCTTTTGTTGGACACCTGGTATTCCCCTATTGAGGCACTCTGTCATCTGGCCGCCTCTAATTGTGGACTTTGGACCTTTCGGCCTGCTGGTACAGCTGTTTCTGATTATTATTTTCCATCATTGTCTTGGGGGCTCTATCTGGAATACAACATATAGAAAAAGTCATCTGTTTGCTCCCAATTACCTTGGACCTTTTTGGCCGTTAAGAGGAGGACCCAACTTACCCCCCCGAACACCCCGCCCGGGTTATAGCTGGACCTCAGCCATCGTGAATATTAAGACCTATCAAGCCTTGGCAGGCTTCGCACCTTAATTTTAATCTTAGCGCAATTTTTTCCACTCTTTTTCTTTTCTTGTCTTTCTTCCTCTTCCTTTGTTTGGGATATGTCTGGTAGATGCGTATGATTGTGTGAATGCGCCCACTTTTATTGCCCTATATTTGCTGTATTTTGTGTTTTAATTATCACGTGGGGATTGATTGAGCGAACGAATGAGTGTGTCTGATTCGGAGGGCCTGGCATGGAATGCGGGAGCTACAGGTGTGGTTGGGGGGACCACAGACACGGGAGTTGGTCGGAGCATTACGGTCGTAACGGGGAGGGGCAGATATGGCGGGGACTTTAGGGCTGGCCATTACCGGGGAAGGAGGGATCACTACGTAATAGAGATCCCTCCTTCCGGCCCTATGAGTCCCACTCCGAGACCAGATGGCGCGAGTAATAAGGACCCTGGTCTCCGGCTGTTGTCGCTAAACGCCAGGTCTGTTGTCCACAAAGCTCCCCTCGTCCGGGACTTAATTTTAGACGAGGGGGCAGACCTGGCGTGTATTACTGAAACCTGGCTGGGCCCGGAGGGAGGAGTCACCCTCGTAGAGATGTGCCCAGAAGGATTTCAGGTGCTTCATCAGCTGAGAGCTCAGAGAAGGGGTGGGGGTGTGGCTATTGTTATCCGGGAGTCTTTAGTTCCTTGTAGGATCCCTGCTCCGGAGCTTGTCGGGTGTGAGTCCCTGCTGCTGAAGTTGGACCTCAAGGGTCAAGTGGGTTTGCTGTTAACGTACCTGCCTCCCAACTGCATTGCAACATCCCTCCCCTCGCTCCTCGAGTCCGTAGCCGAGCTGGCAGTTGAGTTCCTCAGGCTTATGGTCCTGGGGGACTTCAACTTGCCTACGCTCGGTGAGCACTCTGATGGGGCGCGGGAGTTCATGGCTTCCATGACAGCCATGGGCTTGACCCAGGTAATTCGGGGCCCAACCCATTCAGCGGGTCACATGCTCAACCTCGTATTCCTCTCGGAGCAGTGGATTTGTGATCTTGGTCTGAGAGGTAATGAGATCATACCCCTGTCGTGGTCAGACCACTGCCTACTGAGGCTTGACTTCCGGAGACCAAACCCCCACTGTAGGGAGGAGGAACCGACCAAGTGGTTCCGCCCCAGGCGACTTATGGACCCCTTGAGGTTCCAGATGGAGCTTGGGGTTATTCCTGATACTCTCGCCCACAATCCGGTGGAGACTCTGGTTGCTGCCTGGCACTCGGCAGCATCGGAGTCCCTCGACCGGATTGCGCCACTACAGCCACTCCGAGGTGGTGGATCCCGGAGGCCTCCTTGGTTCACCGAGGAGCTCCGGGAGAGGAAACGCCAAAGGAGACGCCTAGAGCACCTGTGGAGGTCCGATAGATCCGAACTGAACCGAGCACTTTTAACAACCTGCACCAAGGAATACATCAGGGCACTTAGGGCAACAAAAAGAGCATACATTGCCTCCTTGGTTGCGTCCGCCGAGTCCCGTCCAGCCGCCCTGTTTAGGATAACCCGTTCCCTCTTAAATAAGAGGGATACGGGGGACCCCTTGCAGGGTAGGGCTGAAGACTATGCCCAGTTCTTGGCGGACAAAGTTGCTCGGTTTCGGTCGGATCTGGACTCCACCCTTGCAGATCCAGCCGAGGCACGAGTGGACGACTTGGTAGACCATCGCTGGGTTGAGTTTCAGGATGTTACCCCGGGGACGTGGACAAGGCCATGAGGGCTGTGAGTGCCTCCACCTGTGTACTGGACCCGTGTCCCTCCTGGCTGGTTGCTAACAGCAGGGAGGTGACATGGAGCTGGATCCAAGCGGTTATTACCGCCTCGCTTCGGGAGGGGCACTTCCCCGCCGCACTTAAAACGGCGGTGGTGAGACCCCTCCTGAAGAAACCATCTTTGGATCCAGCTGTACTTAACAACTACCGTCCAGTCTCCAACCTCCCCTTTATTGGGAAGGTTGTTGAGAAGGTGGTGGCCTACCAGCTTCAGCGGTCCTTGGAGGAAGCCGATTACCTGGACCCCTTCCAGTCCGGCTTCAGACCTGGCTACAGCACAGAAACCGCTTTGGTCGCATTGACCGATGATCTCTGGAGAGCCAGGGATGGAGGCCATCCCTCCATCTTGGTTCTTCTTGACCTCTCGGCGGCTTTCGATACCATCGACCATGGTATCCTTCTGCGATGGCTGCGGGAGGTTGGGGTGGGAGGCACTGTTTTGCAGTGGTTCTCCTCCTACCTCTCGGACAGGTCGCAGTCGGTGTTGGTCGGGGGACAGAGATCGACCACGAGGCCCCTAACATATGGGGTGCCACAGGGGTCGGTCCTGTCCCCCGTACTATTTAACATTTACATGAAACCGCTGGGCGAGATCATTCGGAGGCACGGGATAAGATACCATCAATATGCGGACGATACACAGCTGTATCTGTCCGCCCCGTGCCAACTCAATGAAGCGGTGGACGTGATGAGCCAGGGTCTTGAGGCCGTTAGTGACTGGATGCGGGCTAACAAGCTTGTACTCAACCCGGAAAAGACCGAGTGGCTGTTGTGTTTCCCTCCCAACAATTTGGCTAGCCTTCCACCACTCAGGCTGGGGGGCCAAATTTTACACCCCTCAGACAGGGTTCGCAACTTGGGAGTCCTCCTGGATCCACAGCTGACCTTTGATCACCACCTGTCGGCTGTGACCAGGGGGGCATTCGCCCAGGTTCGCCTGGTGCGCCAGTTGCAACCCTACCTGAATCGGGAGGCCCTCACAACAGTCACTCGGGCCCTTGTGACCTCTAGGCTGGAATACTGCAACGTGCTCTACATGGGGCTGCCCTTGAAGAGCATCCGGCGACTTCAGCTAGTCCAGAATGCGGCCGCAAGAGTGATCGTGGGTGCACCTCGGTTCACCCACATAACACCTATCCTCCGCGAGCTGCGCTGGCTACCTGTTGATCTCCGTGTGCGCTTCAAGGTGCTTCTTACCACCTATAAAGCCCTCCATGGTAGTGGATCTGGGTACTTGGGAGACCGCCTCCTGCCGATTACCTCCTCGAGACCGATTAGATCTCATAGATTAGGCCTCCTCTGAGTGCCATCTGCCAGCCAGTGCCGGCTGGCTACTACGCGGAAGAGAGCCTTTTCAGTGGCAGCTCCGACCCTCTGGAACGATCTCCCCGTGGAGATTCGTACCCTCACCACCCTTCAGACCTTCCGCGCAGCCCTCAAGAACTGGCTATCCCACCAGGCCTGGGGGTAAAGATCTGATCCGCCCCCACCCGAATGTTGGATGAATGTTGTTTACTTTTTAATTATGTGTTATGTTATATGTTATTGTCTGTATCCCCCTCCCTATAAGTTGTTAGCCGCCCTGAGTCCCCTCAGGGAAAAGGGCGGCCTATAAATAAACCTATTCAATTCAATTCAATTCAATTTTTTTAATAAGCTTGTCTTTTGTGTGCTTGGTGAACTTTGTCTAAGGCTTTATGAGTCATAGCCACAAATGTTGAAGCTGATGATTCCACTCAGACAAAGATAGGTTCTGTGGTTTCTCCTGAGGAAATTCAGGAATAGGTGAAAAGTCCTGGCCAAATACTACTTTGAAAGGCGTCAATCTAGTACTGCTATGTACCAAATAGTTGTATGCTACCTATGCATAGGGCAAGAAGTCAGCCCAATTATCCTGTTGATAATTGATAGAGCACTAAGATACTGCTCTAGAACTGAGGTAGCCAATTCACAAGCCCCATTTGTCTTTGGATGGTGGGCGGAACTTAGATTCTGGGCAGAGCCTATTCAGGAACTCCTTCCAGAAGAGGGAGGTGAATTGGAATAATGCATTCAGGAACTCTGTGTAACCTATACATGTGTAGGATTAACAGTTTAGCTATCCATTCTGTTTCCAGGGGAGGAGAGGCTCCAGCAGTCCCCATGTCCTCCTGGTTGCTGCAGGGGTTAGACATGTTGATGCACCCCCCACTGTAGCTTTTAACTCCAGGATGGCTGTGAAGAGAGATCTTGTTTAATGTCAGGCATGTCTCATTCAGTATCAAAGAAAGAAAATCTCCAACTCCGTTCAAGTAGAGATAAAGGTACTTTTAATGGACATGAAATGAAAACAGCTAAAGTTAAGCAAGATCTGAAGCAAAAAAGCCTGAACATGTAAATATCAAATGTTTACCCCGGACCCTCGCCCCAGTTACTCCAACCCAATGTCCAATCTTCAACTCGCAAAAGTGTCATGTGGAGTGCATCTTCAAGTGGCCTCATTCAGCTGCTATGCAAAGACGGTTGACCTTGAGCAAGCCCAAACACGAGCCATCAGCATGAGCAGAAGATGGTGAAAACAAAACTCCCTTCATGATAACTTCTCCAGCACCTAGAAATTCGCCCCAAAATACCACAAACCTCTACCCTCCCTTTTACTATGGCAGCCGATAGCAAGCATGCAAAGTAGAGACTGACTGAGACTCTTAGTCATCCAAGAAATAGTTGTGCCAAAGATGCTTTTTCAATAAGCAACTGGACTCACATACTTATGGAGATATCCATAATGTAAGCAGAAAAATTTATGGACAAATTATAAGAGGAAAAAGTAAGGTACACAAATTTACAAATTAAAATAGCTGCCAAGGTTGAGGCTACATCTAAATCAAAGCAAAATGATATTCATTAAAATTCCATTTAGCAGTACTGCACACTTTTTAGATGACCTCTTTAAAATGTGCTACATTCTTCTCCCAGTGAAATTCATTCACACATCTGAAATATGGGTACAATAGCTATGATTTACATTACAAGGCTTTAGGATGAATTACAAAGACAATGCAGATGACAAAAATGTAAAGATTCTAGAAGAAAAATACCATCCACAATAAAAGGAATAAATATTTTAAAGCCTATATTCCCTTTCTTCAGATGATTAAAATATTGGGCAGTTGAACTTCTACCCTGTCTCACCGCTTTAAGCATTCATTCATTCAATAACAAGTATCAAAATACTCAGAAGAATGAATTTGAAGACACAACAGGGTTACTTCCACCATTAATAGTCTACAATGTGAGATTTCGCTGTCTGTTGACCCAGCTGAAAATGAGAGGAGTTCAATTGCATGGTGAAAAAGGTTATGTGAAAAAGAGCTAATATTGTCAATTGCATCCAGATGAGTTTACTCCATTGCCAGCAAGAGAGTTTAATTTTAAAAAAGAAAAGTGGGTAAAGGAGTGACAGAACTCCAGTTTTATGTGGCTATTAGCACATGGTATAATAATATGCCTCACCCTATCTCCATTATGAATGGAACATGGTTTACCACAATAGAGTGGGTTTGTTAAATTAGATGGACTAACTTTCACCAAGTTTTCAGCAATTACTGGTGTATTGTTAGATCAAACTGGGTCTGGAATGTGTTTACTCAAGAGCTCCCCCCCCCCATGTACTAAGCATGTGGGCTCTTTCTAAAGGGAGTCAGTCTCTGCCAGCAGGACTTCTGTGGGTGTGGGGAGAAGCCAGCCTGTACGGTTATATAAAAACCTGATGGGCTCAGCAAGAACCAGACCAACATATAATAAAGAAGATAGGTATACGTAGTTTGCCCCCTGTTCCCCATGCCTTAACTGCTTTTATACTCTTTAAAAATATATTGGGACATCTGATCACAGATCTCCAAATTTATGTGCAGGAAATACAATGATTAAGACATACATGGAACATAAACATTCCTATTTTTATTTTAAAAAGCAAGCTGAGTTAACCATAAGAACAATATTTTTTTTAAAAAAACCCCACAGTTTCAGGCCAATATTTTTAGAGGCCAATTGAAAAACTGCAAAAATGAGTAAGCTTTTAGGATTCTTAGATCTTTTCATCATGCAAAAGTAAACTGAAGGTACGGAAGGAAAAGAATGGAGATCTATAAGTTAGTAATTTGTATGGAAAGGGTTGAATAGGAATGGGGAAGGGAGATCCAGACATTCAACTTAGTCTCCATATGATGACTTACTGTTTAGATTCTCTCTAGAAATGTTCTTACTTCTGTTGGATAGAATAAAGTAGCAAGCACGGTAAGACAATATTTCCACATTTTTTAAAAAAAAATACTTATGTTTTAAACCATAAAATATTGTTTTAGGTATTTATTGAAACCAGTTTAAATAATATCTTCTCACCTTACAGATGTGACTCTGGGTGGCTGATGAAGATTGGAAAAAAAAATAACACAAATACTGTATATCATAAAAAGCCACATTTTACAACCAACTAAAACCCAAAGTGGCTTCCAACATCAACACTTTAGGTATAATTATTCTTCCAGCACTCATCCTCAGAAAAACAACCAGTTCTTCAAGAGTTTGCAAAAGGTAAGCAGAGTCTGGGCCAACCATATCCTGGGAGGTAGACTGTTTAATGGGGAAGGAACAACTCTGAAAAAGAGATTCTGGGTCTGGCTATCCCAGATTGATGGGATTATGTTGGGCAGGAACATATTCCTCCTGCCCAACATAATGAGATTGGTGCAAATCAATATTACTGTATTTGGAAACCATTTCCAGGTTACAATTTTATACATAGAATTGTGCCACATTCCTGAATTCTAGAGTTCCCGTTTTAATCTGACATTTCGTTTACATATCATTTACTTTATTTCTCCAATGTATTATTTATAACTTTTATTTTTTTTCTTCTTATCAAATTCAATTTGCTAATCAAATATTTATATAGCTTAACAGCAACATGTTTTGACTAAAACTTGGGTATAAAATGTCCATAGCATTTTATTTTATTAATAGGGTATTAGAATAAATTGTCAATATGACATCTTGGATTTCCTGGTTACTCAAGACTTGTTTGATATCCATCTTATTTTATTGTTTATATATTTCATCATTTGACTATATTTTTCCATTATTTTAAGTCTATATATCTGTATAGAAATAAAAACAAAAATAAATAGGATACCATTATCAACATATTTTTTTATTATTTTTATTACTTTATAATATAAAATACAAAGATACAAAAGAAAACAATGGAAAAGTAAGTGCAGGGCAAAGGGAAAAAAGAAAGAAAAGGCAGTAGTGGTGCAATACAATAAGATAATAGCAAACCTCAGTTTTTTTTATTTTTACATAGTAGTATAAAGTAGTCATTTGTATAACAACAAACATAATTGGTAAAACCCAAAATCAAAGTTTCATTTTTTTCCACCTCAAGCACAAAGTCCAGAAGTGGTTTCCAAATAGTAACAAAAAATAATGATTCTTTCGTCAAAGCAGTCAATTTAGCCATCTCTGCTAACTCCAACTTTTGCAGCCATCCATCCATTATGGGAATCAATGTGTCCTTCCCTTTTTGTACCATCATTAAAATTATTGAAAGCCTTTAAGAAAGCAAAGCAAGCAAGAATTGAGTCACTACCCCATCTGGTTAGTGTCTACTACCCCAGTCACTACCCCAATATGTGTGTCACTGGATCAAATGAGATTTGCTTAACAGTCTCCTAATCACTATGTAAAGCAAATGTAACAGACAAGGTAAAAAGAGAACATGAAGACAGTTTAAGGCAATAAAAATGATTTTAAAAAAGTAATTTAGGGCATCAGGTTTATAGTTTTGGGAGAAAGAGCAAAAACAACTGGAAGCTGAAGAGAGTGAATAATGTAATAACAATTTTTTTATATCTTTAAACACAGAGAAAAAAGAAGACATTGGGAAAAAACCACTATGGAACATTGCTTTTTATTTTTATTTGTTTTTATTACCTTTGATCCAAATCAAGGTCTGATATAATATGTCCATCTTTTGTTCAAAGGAGACAAAAATGCCATCATGCAAGGATTGAAATTTAACAAATTTTCTCAACAACTATGATCCTGTAAGGGCTGAGCGACAGACAGGCAGCGAGAGAGAAAAAGAGGGTGTGTGGGACAGGCAGAGACCTTCAACACATCCATTGAGAATCTGTAGCACAGTCTGTCCTAGTCTAATACATTACATACTGCACAACTCTAGGTATCAGATAAAGATCAATTTGATCTACAAGGTAAAAATTTATGTGGTGATTAAACCCAGTTGAATAGTTATTCATTTTGTTAATCCCAAGAATCAGTCATATCCAATAAATAACCTCTAAGCTCCTTGCCAGCAGACACTCAAGAACTTGAGCAAATACTTGAGAAATTCACAATTTCTTCATGATAGTAATACATTTCTGATTGAGTCTATCATAATTTTTTTCATACCTATTGTTGCCTAAAGTTCATTTAATTGTCCAATGCAGCCATTCCTGACTGGCATTTAATGAATCAAAGTGTTTTGGTAATCAACTCTCCTTTTAGATAATCTGAAACTATCTAACAAAGGATTTTTCTTCTTTCCTTTGGTATGTCCATTGTTTGATAATTATGACTAAGGAGAAACTTTAACCAATTCATGAAATCAATCACCTTATTCTAACTAATTTAGTTAAAGTAATTAAAGTAAAGTAATTTCTTTTGAAATTAAAAAGACCTGAATCATTTCTTTGAAGTATTGGAGTAGCACAACCTGTTTTAATCTTAATGCTAAAAAAAGATTCTTATATTTGCTATTAGTTCATTAGATTAGTTCCTGCAATAAACATTTTACATCAGTAAGACTCTTTGTAGTTCACAATATAACCATCAAATAATACATATTCATGTATTACTAAATACTAAATTATAGAATAAAAAACATAGAGTTTAACACCACTAAATTTAATTCCAATGGAATTAGCTCTTCAAAATAATTTAATTTTAAAGCAATTGCAAACAGTCAATAATATAGGTCCAATTGAACTTCAGGAGGGAGAATCTTCCCTATGACAAATGCAGCCACTGAAAAGCAATATCTGACTCCCCCCACACACACATCTCACATGTATGAATAGTAGGTTCCCCTGGGAAGGATGATTAAGTTAGACAGTCAAGACCAATCAGAGAAGCCAGTTTTACAAGTACTTCACTATCATCACAAACAGAAGTGATACCTGAATGTGAACCAAAGCAGATTCTTAGTAGACTACTACATGCAATGAAGAAGAGAAAAAGAGTACTCTCAGCAATAAATCTAGAGAAACATTCCATAAGTCTTATTAAAACAGATTTGATTGTATCATATTGACACAGTGATATATGAATAGCAAAGTAATAGTAGTGAAACACAATCATTAAAATCCTTCTTGGTGGTCTGAAATGTCATTGTGCCTTAAACCCATGGTATCCTAACAAAAAAGGGGAAAAATACTACTTGTCATGGTAGAAAACAATTTTAGCTGTGTAAAGAGATAATAGACAAAGAACCATAGGCTTAGAACCTTAATGAAGTTGATCTAAGCAACAAGCTTTTAACTGCTGGACTATAGTGACTGATACTGTATGGAAGGTTTTTATTTAATCAAATGGAACCAATTAAAATAGTATTCTCCTATTCAATATAGAACATCTTAGCTTTCATGGAACAATATATTGATCTAATGTGGAAAACAGAGTTTTCTCTCTCTACACATTTGCATGAATAAATTTCCCTAGATATCCACTGAGTAGTCATACTAGAAACAAAACTGCAACTAGAGTAGACTAGAGTAGAGTAGACTAGACTAGACTAGACTAGAGTAGACTAGACTAAAAGAATAGCAGAGTTGGAAGGGACCTTGGAGGTCTTCTAATCCAACCCCCTGCTTAGGCAGGAAACTCTACACCACTTGAGACAAATGGTTATCCAATCTTTTCTTAAAAACATCCAGTTTTGGAGCATTTACAACTTCTCATTCATCACCTAAAAATCTTGTTGAAATGCACATGATAGTGGCAACCTTTATCCATCCTGACCTGACCAATACTAGTGGAATTATTTCCAAAGGAGCCAACTGAAGTTGCTCTTAACTGATTTTTGTAACTGGTGATTTATGCTTCCTCATTATGAACATTGTTTAAACAAACCTAGACTTTCTCAAATCACTTTGATTTCAGCAGACTTGACTGCTAAGAAAAGACATTCTGGTTTCAAAAATTCCTCTTCACACTTTCTGGAATTTGGAAATAGGCTTATCCTAGGCAGTTACTGTTGTGCTACATACATCTGTTCTATATATTTATTCCTTGGTAAGTATGAGATTTTGAACAAATCATTTCATTTTTCTTAAAGAAATAAATACATGTCTACCCAGAGTGATGATGTATTAAAAATGGTGAATAAACAATTTCTTTAAGATTTGAATTAGAAAGCAATTATCCATAAAAGCATGCTGTCCTGAAATTGAAAAAATAAAACCTGAGAGTGCTGATCCCTTCTACAGCTTTGGATTCTGAAATCAAAACCTCAGATCCTGAAATCAAATTTCAAGTCCTGAAACAATCCCATCACACAGAAAACCAGACTTTGCAACTGAGCTCCATGGGGATAATGATTTCCTAGAGTGTTAGTGACTCTACCCAAGGACATATATACTCTAACCTTGTGGCTAATGAAAACCAAATGAGCTTCAATACAGCAACCTCTGAACAAATGATTCTGTTCAAAAATATGAAGTCTCTGGGAAATAATATCTGTGATAGCCTACATTTGTATTTAAAGTTTATCTGGATTTTCTTACCCTTTATACTTCTTCTTGTGCTTTAACCATATTACTCCACTGACCCTCTGGATTTTTTATATTATGCTAAATTATTGTATCTGGTTGCAAAAGTCCAGGACACCAATAGACGGTAGAGCTTTTTGCATTTTTTGGTTCAATCTAGTACTCAACTATAATGATAGCCTAAATTATTGTCTTGCCTATTAGATGATTGATAAATTGATTGATCAATTCATCAATTGATCAATTGATTAATTGATAGATAGATGACAGGTGAATTTACTGAAGCTTTGTTTTTTCTTTGATTCAGAATAGTGTATTAATTAAAGATTCCCCTCATCCTTCAAGGTCATCCACACGCTCCATTTTACCAGGAGGTGAGCTTGATTTGAAGAAGATTTTATATTTTTTATAGCAATGAAACAAATGATCTGGGAAAATAGAAAGCTACATCAAATGGTACTTTTAATGTTACAATTCATAATTCAGTAATTGGGGAGACTGTTCAAACATGTATCTCCCTGTTAGAGGGCAGATTCCTAGTAAAGGGGAGATTCAAAAGTTGTATAATAGAGAAATACAGAAATACAGGGGGTAAATGGTATCAAAGTGTGTGTGTGTGTTACTTTGCTGTTGTGTACTGGTGATCCAGATTTTTGCAGCATAAGATAGTCCTACTTATGGCTTCTAAGACACCTTTCTAAGAACCATAGTTTTGCAGGCTAATCAGAATAAAGATAAAGGTAAAGAGCAGTGGCTCAGTAGCTAAGACACTGAGCTTGTCGATCAGGTCAGCAGTTCAGCGGTTTGAATCCCTAGTGCCATATAATGGAGTGAGCTCCTGTTACTTGTCCCAGTTTCTGCCAACCTAGCAGTTTGAAAGCATGTAAAAAATGCAAGTAAAAAAATAGGGACCACTTTGGTGGAAAGTAACAGCATTCTGTGCACTTTTGGCATTTAGTGATGCTGGCCACATGACCACAGAGACGTCTTTGGACAGAACTGGCTCTTCAGCTTTGAAATGGAGATAAGCACTGCCCCTTAGAGTCAGGAATGGCTAGCACATATGTGCAAGGGGAACATTTACCTTTACTTCAAAGAGTCCATGTGGAGTTTACTCTGCTAGTTGTTGCTGACTACAGCAATACTCAATTTCATTTCAAGGCCATTGAGCCAACACTGTATGAAGACATTTCCACAGTTGTGTGGCTGGCATAACATCATGGAGCTCTATTACCTTTCCACCGAAGTGTTACATATGTATTTACTTGTATCCGGGGAGGGGGGGTGTCTGTACTGGTTGGTACCAGTTTGCTTTGTGCATGCGCTCGCCTTGCATTGCTTGCACATGCACAATAGACTGGAAATTGTTCTGTGCATGTGCAGAAACAGGCCAGCAACAGCAGAAGACACCGGGAACCAGTTCAGGGGTGTGACAAGCCTGAGTTGCTGCCAGTTCTGCGACCCAGGCCAAATCACCACTACCAATTCGGCTGCCAGAGCAACACACCTTTGACTTGCTAGTTTGGTAGGAGCTGGGGCATGACACTCAGTTTTAAATCTAGGCTGCAGGCTTTCCAGCTGACAAACCCAGTATCTTAACCACTGAACCACCGTGCTGCTCATTATCAGACTACTATAATAGATGTCATTTGAATGGCATAATACCCAGTATAAATATAGAAGTTTGTATTTAAGTGTATATAGAAGTTTAGAACTTTGCCAATAATAGCTTATTTCTAAACAATTGTATTCATATAGCTGCTATCTCACATGCCTAAGAAGAATTCAAGCTGAATGCAAAGATATTCAGCTGAAGATAAGATGTTTGTATGAAACTTTATAGCAAAATTCCATCTGCATTTATAACCAAATACAGGATTCAGCAATTTGAGAGATAATATTATAAAGACATTGGGATTTGAATACCTGATTCAGGAGTTTCTAAATGATTCTTTAAAGAGCTTCATTTGTCAAGGATGAAGGAAGGTTTTATTTCATCTCTTTGATAATTCTCTTTGGTGCCATGATAGGATTAATGGTGAGTTATTTTGATTGGGACAGTAAATGGGAAATGAATATTTTAAGGAATCTTCAGCATATTTTAAGTGAACAGGACATAAAGGGAAATGTGACTTTTTGAATAGGTAGTGTCAGATAATCTCTTGATTAGGTCAGATACAGAGATGGTATTCAGTAGGTTCTGACCAGTTCTGGAGAACCGGTAGTGGAAATTTTGAGTAGTTTGGAGAACCAGTTAATACCTCTGACTGCCCCTGCCCCCATATATTCTTTGCCTCCTGAGGCTCAGCTGATGGGCAAGAAATGGGGATTTTGCAGTAACCTTCCCCTGGAGTGGGGTGGGATTGTTGATTTTACAGTATCCTTCCCCTGCCACTCCCACCCAGCATGCCCACTAAGCCATGCCACACCCACCATGACATGCCCACAGAACCAGCAGTAAAAAAATGTGAATCCCACCACTGGTCAGATAGAACTAATGCCCAGGGAAACTTGCATCATTTCAGCAGAGAATCCCTTCACTATTCAGTTTTGGACACTGTCTTGTCCAAAACAGATGAGTGGTCACAATTTAGAGTTGGGGCTTTCTGCCAAAGGAACTTAAATTTCCAATTAAAAATTTGCAAATTTTCATTTCTTTGTAAAAAAATAATAATGTATATCGATGTCTATCTGTCTATCTGTCTCTGTCTCTGTCTCTCTGTCTCTCTGTCTCTCTGTCTCTCTGTCTCTCTGTCTCTCTGTCTCTCTGTCTCTCTGTCTCTCTGTCTCTCTGTCTCTCTGTCTCTCTGTCTCTGTCTCTGTCTCTCTCTTGTGTGTGTCTATGTGTGTGTGTGTATTTCCCTGAATTGTTATGTAAAGAATCCTTTCATCTCAGCCTTTACCTTTTATCTGTAGGCTAGTACATTAGACCTATGAGAAAATGAACCATATTTTTACAAGTAAAGATGTGCTAAGTATTTCCAAGTAACCATGAAATGATAGGGACATATATTCAACAATTTCCAAATGTAAGAATAATATAGAAAACATAAACATAATTTACATATTGGGGGCCAATGACAGTATTATGGAAAGTAATTAAACTTTAAAATTATATATGAATAATAATATTTGATGCCAGAATCAAAGTTTCTTGAATCTCTATGCTACCATCTGGTAGAGAACTGGATTTATACAGACAATAGCTGGGTCTGTAGTCCTAACAATGGGACCATATAAATGAGTCTTGTAATAATTCTATGCATTGCAGTGCAGATACGAAAGTATTATTTCCACAATTGTTGGTGACTTCTTCCTTGGCTATATGATATCATTGTCAAGCCAAATCAGAGTGAGTGCAAGAACTCTCATTCCCCTTTGGCCTTATGACATTGCAATATAATCAACATTCCCAGCCCTAACTATGGTAATTTGTGGGGAAAAAGAATGCTCGTTTATCAGAAACTGGGACTCCAATTACAATTTATAAACCTGGTTTCTGAAGATATTATTTCATTGCTATTTTCTTGGAAATGTTGAAAATGAGGAAAAGAGAAGGCCACTCATGCTAGTGAACAAAAGTTTTTGTTTTATGAATAATAAAATTATAATGATTATTTTGAAGGGAAGATGTTAGCTGAACTCTTATTTCATTTTTAATTTCACAAATGGATAATTAGACTGGTTTAACATTGCAGGGTGTTTTGTTTTGCCTTGGTTTTGCAGATTTTATCTGGCCCTGGATAAATTGTTGCTTATATCAATCATGCAGGGTGTAAGATTACATTATTGCTAAACTTGTGCAATGGCGGATAAATTTTATAGCTCTATAGTTGTGGTGAAGAAAGTGAATTTCTGGAAAAGGGACAAAAAGAAAAAAGAAAGAAACTTCCAGTGTCTACTGAAACAGAACCAAAACATATCAGACCTGTGGTGACATACACATAAGATATGCATGCCATTCACTGAGGGAACTAAAAGATCTAGGTCAATGGGGCAGACCTCGGGAGCTTTTCTAAACAAAGGACATAACAATGCAACAATTCCCCAGTGAATGAGTTCATGTAGAGTCAAACATTTTGTGGAAATGTTTCAAATCCTGTGATTATTATGAGTATTTCAATTGTGTTATTTGTTGGTAAGGCAACAGGAATCAGATTTCACTTGTAGCTACAAAAGGTTGGGGTAATTATGTAACCACTGAGAGGGGAAAAATGTAAAACTCAAAATGCCTCCCCTCATGTGCCATTAATATACTTAAGCACTGTTGTTTAAGGAGCCCTTTTAAAAAGCTCAATGCTTTATACAGGGATAATGTACTTTCTTTTGAAATGCAGCTCCATTATTTAATCTACTAGAGACTGGCTTGGAATCATACCAAGGTATAAAATATTTGCAAGAAAAGAAAAGGAGAGGAAAGATTAACATGACACCTCTGTCAGGAACCACCGTCTGATGACTCATTAACACATTAGCTACAATATATGGTTCACTAGCTTATTTTGAGAATGCCACAATATTTTGGCATGCAGTTTTCACATGCACCTAGGGCTTTGTGGGAAACAAATAGGATACTAAAGGGTTTATTTCACATATTCTTGTGTAGGACAAGATCTTGTCCCAGATTTCTTACCCCATTACCTCAGCAACACATTGTCAAGATTGTATAAATTAATAAAAATAAATGTTTGCAATGTAAAAGCAAATTCTAACCTTTGAAACAGGTAAAAAAGTTTAGAATGAATGCTTGCTTTTATCAGACTAGAATAAGGGGGAAACAGAGACAATCTTTGGGTTTCATGTACTTTCTTGGTGCTATTACAGAATGGATTCACTGATGTTCCATGAGATATTTTGCTATCCATTCATCCATTCATCACATTTATATGGTTGGTCAATTCAAACAATATGATTTTGAGTGGGATACAAGAGAAAACTATCCATAGCAAGTGCAACACAAAACAATGCAAAACAATAGTTTAAAATGATTAAAATAAAATAAAAATGGCACTCAAATTAAAATCTATTGCAAGTAAAACAATTATGATTTAACCAATCCTAATTCCAAGGCTGGAGAAGATTTGTTAGTGACATGCCACTTGCCTATCACCTTCTTTGCTTCTCCATATAATGCTACTTGTTAGGAACAAAGAAAGCCCAAACATTATTGCTTTAATAAAGTGTCTAAACTTCCTACTCAGAGTTGCACCCCTTTTTTTCCACCAACCCCAATTTAATTCAATTTAATCTTGAATTATTTAATGTAAAGCATTCTAAATATGACATGCCTAGCATCTCACAGTGCAAAGACTAGAAAAGGGGCTTTTTAAGGATAATATCCCAATTGTGTGTGTGTGTGTGTGTGTGTGTGTGTGTGTTTCTTGGAGTTGTGTGACTGGTTCCCATATCTTATTCTTTTAAACAACTGGAAAGATGCATTTTTCCATGGACACTGAGATGTAACTGTTCTAGAAACATTTTTTTTTAAATTAACTTTATTATTATTGCCAGATTGTGATTGTTTAATATTGTTTTATTGTTTGATTTTGTGTGACATTGTGTGATTTTTTAAGTCTGCCTCTTTTTTTGTACATGTTGAGAGAAGTACTGATAAGAATCCTGAGATGATATACATTTAACATTGTCAAACATCTACATCTGCCTCTCCTAGGTTCTTGAAAAGTACTCAAAGGTGGATAAAGTGCCAAATCCAGTCTAAACATCTGTCTGACTCTGTGACAAACTAAAATAACAAGCTAAATTCATTTCAATTGCATGTGATGGCCAGCTTTATTCAAAGAGTAAGAAGAGGATGAATTACTCTGTACACTTTGTCTTTCAGGAATTGCTTCTTACTACTTTCAAGCTATTTGGTAACACATGTTCTCTTTCTTGAGCTTTAATGGATTGTGAATTATCAAAAATCCCTTAATTCCTTCCTTGCAAAAAGTGTCGTGAAATCTCTGTGATCAGTTTGATGTCACCAAAGACAACCTTCTGTATTTTTTTTAAATTTTTCATGTCATCTAGTAATTGTTCAAATATTTTTTTTATGCAGATTAAAAATATCCCTTAATTCAGGTCATGGTACAAAACTATTTAATGGACAATTTTCTTTATAGATTTCATAATAATTCTTTTTAGGCTCAATTTAAGGTCTTCATGTGCATCTCATCAATTAATACACATATTTGTCCATTTAAGGGATCAGTTTTAAAAATACTTTTAGACCAAGTTACCTACCTGTACAAGTTCAATACTATGTCTAAGAAACCTGTTCTTACCTCTTTCTAATATTAAACACCATTTTCCGTCCAGGGGATATGAGTCAATAACAATGATTACAATTAAAAACAACAACCAGCAACCTTGGAAGTTGAAAATCATCTGTTTGAAGTAATTGAGGCACTGCACTGGCAATTTCTAAAAGGGAAACAAACCTTTCTTAAAAGAAATTAATTTTGAACAATAAATACTTTCTCTCATCAAAATATGCACAGAGGAGAGAAGGCTATTGGCAATTTAATCAGTGATAATTGCCAATGACATGGTGAATTGTTTTGCCGACATAAACATTGTGCATGGCATAGATTGTTTGAACATACTGCTAAGCAGAGATATGGATGTGATATCATGATGCCAGATCTAGATGCCAGATACCCAAAACTCCAGGTCTTTAACAAAAATCAAAATATCAATAGCAGTTAGACTTATATACCGCTTCATAGGGCTTTCAGCCCTCTCTAAGCGGTTTACAGAGTTAGCATATTGCCCCTACAGTCTGGGTCCTCGTTTCACCCACCTCAGTAGGATGGAAGGCTGAGTCAACCTTGAGCCAGTGAGATTAGAACCGCTGAACTGCAGATAATAGTCAGCTGAAGTGGCCTGCAGTACTACACTCTAACCACTGCGCCACCTCGGCTCAAAAGTTTGAAAGAACCCAGCCCATATTATACAATGCAAGTTACTACATTTTAAGGAAGCATATTGGAAGAGATGGCATCCTCTGTAACCAGAAGTTCCTGCTTTGCCTTAAATCAAATATCCATTGTCCGATTGTCTGCCCAGTGGCACACTATGGGGCAGAATGCTGGCCAATGATGAAGAGATACTAACAGGCACTGCATGCAATGGAAATGCAAATGATCAGATGATCATTTGGGGTCATATGGCTGGTTCATATTATAACCAAAAATATCCAGAAGGCCTTCAAAGTTGCTCCAATTCCAGACAAAATGAGAAAAGCCAGCTGCGGTGATATGGGCATGTGGTTAGAGCTGATGTGGAATTGCACGCATCCCAGATGGCTGGCAACCCCAAGAGAGACCCCAAAAGTAATAGATGGGCTGCCTGTATGAAGACATGCAAATGTAGGTGTATGCCCCGCCAATACTGCAGACCGGAAGAACTGTTAAGCAAAATGCAAGATTGTGAACCCTGTGATGGGAATAATGCAAAAAAGAAAAAAAAAATCTAAGAAGATACTGGAAAACATGCAAAAATGACAGGACAGAAAACATTTAATCACACAGAACATATTTAAACCACTAGATTTTTTGGTCCAAGATGTAGAGGTGATCACCATACTGGAAAAGTTTTAAAAGTCCCATGTCATATTTATTGGAAAAAAAATTCACCACAGCTTTCTCCATGTTTTATGCTCCATGCCTAATTCTTGTGAGTTTAATATGTCTGAAGAGAGAGCTTCTTTGTGCAGAACTGAATAGTCACATGCTTCCTTTCTAAGTTGCAGAGCTACAATCAAGACATCTCTTTAGAAATAGAGCTATCATCTAGAAATATGTTCCTATCCAGAGTTATAAATCTATAAGAATTATTAGACCAGCTTGATGTGCATCAAATATTGGGGCCAGAATTATAGTTAGTCCCAATAAGCCAAAATCCAATTAGCAACTATACTCTGGTCTTGCAAATGAGGTGAATGCATGGGAGTATGTGAGCTGTTGGCCCTTGTTTTTATTAATATACTTATTGCACTAGAAATGCCCATTCAAATATTAAATTATCACATTCCAACTTTTTATATATGCCACAACAGAAAGTTTGGACTGAATTAAAGATGGTTACAGATGTGAAATGTCTGCTTTCCATTCTTTTACATCACTGTTTCATTCCATAAAAGTAAAAATGAATATCTCTCTTACCCTTGTCTCTATCATTTAGACATTCTCTCTGTATATCTTAATAATTGCCTGGGCATATTAACAAGCTGTTTAGTGTTTAGAATTATAAATTAGATGCTAGATTTTAGAGCGGTGTTACACAATTGAGTCTCCCTTAAACTCCTTGGAAATAAGTAACTCTTGATTAGGAAACTGCTTTGAAACTGTATACATTCTGCAATGAATATGGGATATTATGTTTTACTTTTGAGATTTACTGATAAATTACAAGGGACAAGAAATTGGTATTGCTCAGGAATCAGTGCCAAATAAAACAAGAAACTGCTTCCCCTCACATAGATGATAAGATCACTCCTAATAATCTGTCACATTATAACATGTTCAGAGAAAAAGCACAAGATTTGATCATGCACTAAGGTTCTACAATCTTCTAAGGTGATTTGGGAGAAGAGAATGGACCTCATAAAGCCACAATATCTTTCTGCAATCTATTGAAGCTGTTTGACTTTTCTTCAGGGTTCTGTGGGACCCTCGAAAAAATATCCATGGCTTTAAGAAGCAGATTCATTAAGGCAATGTATAGAGCAACTAGCTCTTCATAAATTAAAGACAACCCAGGAACAAAATACATTAAACAAAGGTTTGTCTTTCAAATAGTGGTTTATCTACATGGAATATATACATACATAAATTAGGCACAGTCAGGCAATCAATGATCAACTACAGCTCAGAAGCACACACGGAGAGAGAGATGCCCTCACAGGGCTTCTCTTATATGTACAGCCTCTTAAAGTGATAAGTCAAATAACCCTGCTGACACATTCTCATTGCATCATCATTTCAGTATTACAGCCTTACAGCAGCTGTTCAGATATTAAATCATTACCTTAACAGTTTTTAATGTCACAACTGTTCATCCAGAAAAAAAGCTGAATCAATTGCCTTAACTGTGAACAATCATCCGTTGAACTGTGCCCAGGCCAGAAACTTAAGTGAAGAAGATCTACATCATCTGTTTTTTTCAAGGCTCTCTGGAGCTGCAACCCAAACTATTCTTTAATGTTTCATAGGAATATTAAAATAATGAAGAAAAAAGAACACAAATATCCTTCATTTCTATCTTTTCTTTCTGTAGGTATGTCAACCACTATTTCAGAAGGTCAGGTTTAGATTTAACTACTGATTTAGAAAGCAAGGCTTCCACTGATGTAAAAACAAAAATATGGAGATGGTTTTGTGATTAAAACAAAGCTTGTGTATTATTCTAGATGTTCAAGCATTGGTCTTAAAATATTACATATTGCAAAATACTAAAGTTCAGTCTCCTGATATTCCTGCAATAAATGGGTTTACACACCATGTGTCTTCTGCTTCAGTATACATAGTTCTTGACTTAGAACTACAACTAAGTCCAAAAGTTCTATTGCTAAGTGAGATACTTATTACGTAAATTATGCCCCATTTTAACTTTTATTTCCACAATTGTTAAGTGCATCACTGAAGTTGAAAAGTTAGTAACAAGGTTGTTAAGTGAATCTAACTTCCCGTTGACTTTGCTTGTCAGGTCACAAAAGATGATCACATGATCCCAAACAGTGAACCATCATAAATATGTTGCCAAGCATCCAAATTTTGCTTACATGACCATGGAGATGTTGCAAAAGTTGTAAGTGTGAAAATGATCATAAACCAGTGACGTTAGAACTTTGAATGTCACTAAATGAACTGTTGTAAGTCAAGGACTACCTGTAATTATAACTTGAATGTACAATTACTACCAAAGTATTTTGGAGCCCCTTACACTGGTATAATATTTTTTTTAAAAAAATCATGATGAAATTTAATTTTGTGCTTTGAAAATTAAACAAGGTGGAAATAGATTGATGAAGAGAGGAAGAATTCACAAAAAGAATTCACAAGAAAGGAAGAATAGGTTAAAAGTGAATTTACTTAAAAATGCCCGAGTTCTGTTTTTAAGAAACCCAATTTCCTCCTTACACATGATTTTAACTCCCTCCCCAAAGAGTGTGGTCATGATTTAGATATAATTTAAAACTACATTCAGTTTCTGTAATCCTTCCATTAAAAGTAAATGCCCTGCAGGATGTATCAACAAGTGACCCTGAGAATGAAAAGAGAAGATAATTGATATACTGACATGCATTGCTTTTAGTTTCTTCCTGTGGTGTGTTTTATGTCTGATAACCTGTTGTGTAGACAAACATAATAAAATCCTATTTTTTTGAATGTATTGATTCTTACTTCTTATCTGAACTATTTCCCTGTTTCCTTTCAGGGGCCTTTCAAGGCTTCATCTAAAAAGAAGAAAAGTGAAAAATGAGTGAAATGATCTGTTCCCAGAGATTATTTACATGTGATCTTTAAAGAGAACAGTCCTTTTATCAGGATACAGAAATGTATCCATAGGACTTGTTAATAGTATATTTTATGAAAAACAAATATGAAATTGATAGGAAAGAGTATGCTTTCCCACTATCCCAGTCAGATGTTTTACAGAGTGAAACTATAGTGTTTGAACCTGTACTCATGGGTATTGCTCTGATTCACAATAGAAAAATCAGACTGCCTTAGGCAGGGGGGGGGGAGAAACAATAGGAAATACTGTACCAAATAAATAAAGGACCAACTATTGGTATTCTGTATGTGACCATATACCCATTCAGTGCTTGCTTCAATGTCAAGTTACAAGGAGGAAGAAGGTAAAGTTCATTGTATTGTAGATACCTGCAATTCAAGACATTTCAATTTCCATATAGTCTCTTTGTGGAACTCCTATGACTATAGACAAAACGTGACAGTTTCAAATAGTTTCTATCTTTGAGTTTTCTAAGGTTTTTCTGTTTTCAACCTTCAATCCTTATTTGAGTATTTATTAATACTTATAGGCCGCCCTTTTCCCTGAGGGGACTCAGGGCGGCTTACATAAAATGAAGGGAGGGGGGATACAGACAATAGACACAAACAATACATAAAAATAAAATAGTAAGCAACATTCATTCATCATTCGGGTGGGGGCAATTATCTTTGTCCCCAGGCCTGACGGGCTAGCCAGGTCTTCAGGGCTGTGCGGAAGGTCTGGACGGTGGTGAGGGTACGAATCTCCACGGGGAGATCGTTCCAAAGGGTCGGAGCTACTACTGAAAAGGCTCTCCTCTGTGTAGTTGCCAGTCGGCACTGACTGGCAGATGGAACTCGGAGGAGGCCTAATCTATGTGATCTAATTGGTCGCAGGGAGGTAATTGGCAGGAGGTGGTCTCTCAAGTACGCAGACCCACTACCATGAAGGGCTTTATGAGTGACAAGTAGCACCTTGAAGCGCACCCGGAGATCAACAGGTAGCCAGCGCAGCTCGCGGAGGATAGGTGTTATGTGGGTGAACCGAGGTGCACCCACAATCACTCGCGCGGCTGCGTTCTGGACTAGCTGAAGTCGCCGGATGCTCTTCAAGGGCAGCCCCATGTAGAGCACATTGCAGTATTCCAGCCTAGAGGTCACAAGGGCCCAAGTGACTGTTGTGAGGGCCTCCCGGTTCAGGTAGGGTCGCAACTGGCGCACCAGGCGGACCTGGGCAAATGCCCCCCTGGTCACAGCCGTCAGATGATGGTCAAAAGTCAGCTGTGGATCCAGGAGGACTCCCAAGTTGCGAACCCTCTCTGAGGGGTATAAAATTTTACCCCCCAGCCTGAGCGATGGAACACTGATCGAATTATTGGGAGGAAAACACAACAGCCACTCGGTCTTCTCCGGGTTGAGTACAAGCTTGTTAGCCCTCATCCAGTCCATAACGGCCTCAAGACCCCGGTTCCTCACGTCCACCGCTTCATTGAGTTGGCACGGGGCGGACAGATATTTATTTTTATTTATTATTTACTTATATTTATTATTGACATTTATTGCATGTCTGCTAATAACTTAACAGTTCAAAAGCATGCAAATGTGAGCACATTAATGGATACCATTTTGGTGAAAAGGTAACAGCATTCCGTGTGCCTCTGACATATAGCCATGTTGATCACATGAACATAGAAAATGTGTTCTGACAATTCTGGCTCCCTCAGCCAAGAAACAGATGAGCATTGTGCCCTAGAATTGGACACAACTGGACAGGTTAACCTTGTGTGTGCGTGTGTATGTGTGTGTGTGTGTGCAAAATATATAATAATTACTTATGTAATACATATACAATACAATACAAACAGGGGTGGGTTCTGGCAGTCTCTTAGACACCACATAATAAAAAGGTGAGAAGGATCAGTATTTTAGCCTAAATCTTTCTTCATTTGCTTAGAAGTATGCTTTAACTTATGATGATTTTGCTCATCCAAGAATATACAAGCTTGTACTCCTGTTATATAGAAAAGGCAGCCACCTCTCTAAAATATAACATCTGGACTCTTAGAGGAGGATACATATTTTGTTGGATAGAAAATATGAAAAGAGATGGGGAGCTTGAGAAAAGCTGAAGTGAAACCTACAGTTGAAGGGCCAAAAGTTCATCTTCCTTTCAAATTCCAAGTTCCTGTTTCTTATTACCTTTCTGGATGACTGTGGCTGGACCTCTTGTAACCTCTCTACTTAGGGTGCTCAGGAAAAGCTGCTCAGTGCATCAGACAGGAAACCCTTTCTCCTTGCCCTCCCTTCCCTTTCGAAGTCTAACAATGCTTCATAAAATATTTGATCACAGATTAAAACAGACGGATTTGTAAGTTCAGAAAGCACAAGCCTTGCTTGCTATTCAATACAATTGCAACCTACCAAAGACTAGAAAGTCAAAAGGGAAATACCAAAATAATGCTACCATTTGCAGGATTCCCTTTGATGTAAAACAGAAAAGTGATTTTTAAGTATTTACTAGAAATTATTAAGCCTGGCTGACTGGGTAAAGCAGCAAAAACATAAGTACTCAATAACTTGCATATTAATGGTATGTTAAACATTTAGTAATGACATTGATTTTTTCAGCTTCATGGCCTTTCTTTTTTACACAGTACACGTCTGTAAGTAGGCTTACTTCTGCTTCTTATTTTTCTGAAAACGTTTAGTATTTTATATGTTTTATGTGTCTTTTTTTACAAAATATAAAATAAAAAACAGAGCAGCTGGTGATTAGTTTTCATAAAGGAAATCAAGCTTACCTTGCAGGAAATGCTAAGCTTATAAAACTAAGATCAAGTAAAATCACAATAGAAACAATAAAATAAATTCTATCCAAATTCTTCATGGGAATAAACTTGAAAAATTCAGTACATTGGATATGGCAAATGCATGATGGACTGAATAACTTGAAATAGATCTATACTAGTCTTCCTTTATTTATTTATCAGCACAAATAAACACACACACACACACACACACACATATATGTTATATTTATGCTGATAAATAAATAATGGGAGACTAGTATAGATCTATTTCAAGCTATTTAGCTCTCATCAGCTAGCCATACATGAGAGCTAAATAGCTTGAAATAGATCTATACTAGTCTCCCTTTATTTATTTATCAGCACAAATATAACAAATGTAACAAAAAGGCAACAGTAAAAAATATTGGGTTTCTGTCTGGATGGTCTCTTGTGACGAGCCGAAGACAGAGAGTGGAAGTGTGACCTTCCTCCCATATTTGGGCATACCAGGGGTTGTGACTTTAAATAAATAAATAAATAATATATATATATATATATATATATATATATATATATATATATATATATATATATGTGTGTGTGTGTGTGTGTGTGTGTGTGTGTGTGTGTGTGTGTGTGTGTGTGTGTGTGTGTGTGTGTGTGTGTGTGTGTGTGTGTGTGTGTGTGTGTGTGTGTGTGTTATATTTATGCTGATAAATAAATAAAGGGAGACTAGTATAGATCTATTTCAAGCTATTTAGCTCTCATCAGCTAGCCATACCCATGTTTGGGAATCGAACCTGTGCTCCATTGCCTCCCAGGCAGGGAGTTAACCATTTGAGCTACAGAGAATGACTCCTTATCAGCCAACCAGGGTGGGAGGTATATACTTAAAGTCACAAACCCTGGTATGCCCAAGTATGGGAGGAAGGTCACACTTCCTCCCATACTTGGGCATACCAGGGGTTGTGACTTTAAATATATATATATATATATATATATATATATATATATATATATATATATATATATATATATATATATATATATATATATATATATATATATATATATATATATATATATATATATATATATATATATATTCTAGTCATATATATATATTCTACAGGATCATGTACTGAGGAGATTGAACTACTTTTTTTTAAAAAAATGATACACACAAGGCATTATTTAGCTTATAAATAACAATCAATACATTTATTGATTTATTTAATAATGATACTTCTGATAATGATTGAGTCATGTAAAATCTATGAAGTCAACAATTTTCTCAAGAAGTAATATAGACAATTGAGGGAATTAAATGTTCATCATCTAAAAGGGGATTATAATGTCATTGGTGGCCATAATTTGAGTTTCTTATGCATTTGCATTATCCAATATTTATCTGAAGTTAATATCTCACATGACCTTACCACTAAGACCCAGAAAACAAATAGACTAGAAGTGAACAGCCCCAAATTGCATTTTTTTTGCCTTCCTCTGCCTTCCCCCTGCCTATCATAACTACACATCATTCTTACTTTCCCCATCGCTAAAGCTACCAATATACCAATGCCTTGAAAACTGAGGGACCCTACAAATCACAATTATCCAATAACCCTGATTAAAATTTCACATATACAAAATCTCCCATCACTCATTCTCATTTGTAGTCCATCTCTCTGGTCATCAGCTGTTTCCTTCACTACCCATTCTATAAACATAAATTACAATGGGATATTAGGTATCTTTCTTCTTTCTATGACTCCAACAGTCTTCCACATCACTTGGTTTGGTTAGGTAAGGTTTATTTGGCTTGTATGCTGCCCTACTCCCGAGAGACTCAGGGCAGCTAACAATAAGAAAGGGAAAGGGGTACTTGACACCATACCCTGCACTAGGTCCCCATCAAACATGTTTACCGCAACAACTACCAGTATCATATACTTTCTCCAAATCCTTTTCCCCCTTCCCAAACTCATACACAACAAAGGAATCTAGTGACAATTTAGGGGAGAAATCTTACTATTGTATTTAAAAATGTTTTTCCCCGTTATCCTTCAAATGCCTCCCAAGTGGCAATCCAGAAGTATGAAATTTCCTTGAAGAAGTTTTGATTTTCTTTCTCAGATGTATTTTTTTCCTTGGAAAATGCTGTAAATTCACTATTGACTGTGTTTCATGCAAAATTTCACTGGCAGGTTAAAAGTTAAATATAACTGTAGAAACAAGGAAAAAGTTATTACAAAAAGCATTATGCATAAAGCCTGAATCCTATTCTTATAAGATTGTGATTTGGAGATAAAAAATGGAGATAAATTCCTGTGTAACCTATTTCATTTTCTTGTCTATCTTGATACAGTAAACCAGAATGGATACTTTCCTTTGGTATTGTTTTATGTACCTTCATCCATCTCACTAGAATAACCTGCATCAAAGGTCATTTTGCTGAACCCTTGTATCTTTTCTCTCAAAAAGAATGCCAATGTACTTAGTACAAGGGGAGAGAGGACATATAGCCTTCATATATTTGAGAAATTGCTTATTTATCTTCAAAAATGAAATAACCCTTGTTGTAACCTCCAACACTCTGTAGGATTGACCTCAAACATATTTTTTTTTTTTGTGAGTAAGCTGGTCCATCATGATCTTCATACTGATGCACAGTTTGGCGGGTAAAAGAACATTTCTACTGTAATTCTGTTTTGCCCACTATCAACTTCTCTTCAACCTGTGTGTGTGTGTGTGTGTGTGTGTGTGTGTGTGTGTGTGTAGAAGTGTGTGTGCATTGCACATTCTAGTTTGGACTAAATACAGAGTCAGAATTAAAAATGTGTTTTTCTTAAGAGAGAGACGCGGAGGAATAGGGAAACCTAGGACTAATGAGGTGGAGGGCGACTGCCCGTTACGACGTGGGAATACCCTTTTAATCTGGCATGCAAGTGTCTGCCTTGTTTCAATGGCAGACTTGAAGTCTCAACAAACTATCTAAAAGGGGAAGGAAGAATTTAATCAACTTGTTGTTGTGTCATCGAGTGGATTAGCAGATTGTCTTGTGAGTGGAAACAGAGGTGAGTGTGGCAAAAAGGGAAGACCACAGAGGAGAACGCACAAAGCAGTGAGTCTCCCGAGATCGGGTGAGAGAACCCTATAACTGAGAGGCCACTTGGAGGAGTGAGAGCGACAGATTTTTAGAGACAAAGACCGGCCCGAAGAACTAATTGGCGTAAGTGAGCAATCAGAGGGAGACAACAAGAAAAAGCACGAACTGACTCTAAGTCATATAGACTCAAGCAGTGGAAAGAAACCAAGAAAGAAGGAGGACTTGGAGAACTGTGGTGTGTTTGAGGGCAGCAGTTGATAGATAGTAGTTAGGAAGAGAAGAGAACAATGAAATGGAAGGGGAAGAGGCTGATGCAACAGCTGTGCTGAAATTATTTAGAACTATTTAGGACAGAAGAACATGGATAATTTTGCAAAGACTGAAAAGAAAAGTAACTCAACCCAGAACTTAAAGCAAAATTGGTGAATGAAGTGACTGCATTAATAGTTTAGTGAAATAAGTTACAATAAAAGTTGACAATCTGGAGAAGGCACAGGATTTATATGAGCAACTAGTACACCCGGAAGAGGAACAGAACAGTAAAGAGGAGATGGAATATAGAAGCCAGGAAGAACGACAACAGAGAATAACAGAAGGAGAACAGGGAGAAAGTAGTAGGGAGGAGGAAGAACAACAGAGAGAGGAGGAGTGAGACCAAAAACAAGGAGCCAAAAAAGAAACTAGAGTTAATAAAAAACAAAGACAGGTAGAGAATTAGGAGGATGGAAGAAGAAATTCAATTATTGTCAGTAAATATTAACGGTTTAAATTCACCAACAAAAAGAAAGTGTATCTGGGCAAAAATAACAAACCAAAAGACAGATATAATATGCTTACAGGAAACACACATTAAAAACAAGATATAAAATACCTGGAAAGTCCTAAATTAGGAAAATTATATGCAGCATCAGCAGAAGAAAAGAGAAAAGGGATAGTGATATATGTTAAAGAAGGGATAAAGACAAATTTAATTTATGCAGACCCAAAGGGAAGAATATTAATGATAGAGATATGGATAAATCAAAACTCAATACTACTGGTAGCAATATAGGCCCCAAATGAAAATCAGAAGGATTTTTTATAAAAAATTACATGAAAAAATTAGAGAAATTGGAGTGAGGAATATCTGCATAATAGGAGATTATAATGCCATAGTAGACAGTAAAAAAGACTACCCAAGTGACAAAAAAACCTAAAAATAAAAAAAGTATTACCAACAACCTGTTTTGAGATGATGAAGGAGCTAAACCTGATAGATATTTGGAAAAAAATGGAACCAGAAAAAAAATAATTACTTTTTATTCTAACCCACACTAATCCTGGTCACGGATTGATATGGCATAGATAAATGGGGAAATTGGGGCAGAAGTACATACAATTGAAATATTACCAAATACTTGGGCAGATCACAACCCCATTAAAATAATCTGGAAAGTGGGAAAAAAACTAGACAAAGATAAATGTTAAATTTGCAAATATTAAAAGAAAAAGAATGTATTCAAAAATGTAGAAACAAATTAGAGCTATTCCTTAAGGAAAACACAAAAGAAGAGACATCTATAAAAAAAATTATGGGAGACCATGAAAGCTTATTCCCATCGAATTATTATAGCATACTCAGCAAAAAGAAACAAAGAAAAATAGGCACAACAGAAGATATTAGAGGAGGAAATTAAAAATTTAGAAATAGAATTATAAAATAAGCCACAAAGTGACAAAATTAGAAAGGATTGGATGTTAACAAAACATAAATTAAATATATTAGACCAGGAAGAAATGGTAAAGGACCTAAAACTAAGAAAACAAAACTTCTTTGAGCAAGCAAATAAACCGAGGAGGTGGCTGTCATATAGATTGAGAAAAGAAAGAGAAAAAAGATTAATATATCAACTTCAAGAGGAAACTGGTGAACTACAACATGCAATGGAAGGGAAGAAAAAGATTGCATACAGGTACTTTGAGAATCTGTATAAAGGGGACAAGTAGATGGAAAACAAAAGAATATCTAAATGGAGAAGAAACCCCATCAATAACAGAAGATAAGAAAGAAATGTTGTCAAAAAACAACAAAACTAGAATTGAAACAGGTGATTCAGAAACAGAAAAATAATAAAACACCAGGTCCAGATGGATTTCCAGCAGAATGGTACAAAATAATAGATGAATTGAACGAATTGATAGAACCCTTGATGTTGGAGATGCATAATGAGGCACTGATGAAAGCAAAAATACCGGATTCATGAAAGGAAGCAAATATTACATTAATATTTAAAGAAGGTGCAGATAAAAAACAGATTCAAAACTATAGGCCAATCTCGTTGTTAAATGCTGACTATAAAATATTCACAACAATAATAGCAGAGAGATTGAAGAAAACTATGAAATGACTATATACACCCAGACCAAAATGGAAATCAGGAATAACACTAGAATAATAGCAAAAATTGAGGCACATCCAGTGAAACAAGTGGCACTTTCCTTCTGGATGCACAGAAGGCATTTGACAATTTAAATTGGGAATTCATGATACAAGAAGTTAAGAATATGAAATTAGGGGACCAATTTTAAAGATTAATAGAAACGATATACTCCACCCAAAGGGCAAATATATTATTAAATGGGGAAAGTACAGAGACCTTTAAAATAATGAAAGGAGTAAGGTAGGGTTGCCCACTATCACCTCTCCTCTTTATCCTGACAGTTGAAAGTATTTTAGTAAGAATTAGACAAAATTCAAAGATAAGAGGAACTAAATTTTTTAAAAAAGGAATATAAAATTCAGGCCTTTGCAGATGATTTGGTATTCATTATAAAAGATACGCTAGAAACAGGAAATAGCTTAATGCAAGAATTAGGAAAATGTGGAGATGTAGCAGGATTAAAGATTAATAGAGAAAAGACTAAAATGATAACTAAAATTTGAAGGAAGAACAAAATAAAGTATTAGAAGTAATAATAGGACTGCAAGTAACAAAGAAAGTTAAATATCTTGGAATATGGCTAACTGCAAAGTGCTCAACTATAAAAGAAAATAATTATATAAAATTAGTACAACAAATAAAAAAGGTCTAGAATTATGGGGGAAACTACAACTATCATTACTAGGGAAAATAGCAGCGATAAAAATGAATGTACTACCGAGACTATTATACTTATTTCCAACAATGCCCATAAAATTAGGATTTTTTTTTTTTACTGAATTGAATAAGATTATATTAAAATTTATATGGCAAGGGAAGAAGCCAGGATAAAGTTGAAAGCTCTACAGGATGACAGAAGCAGATGTGGTATGGGACTCCCTGACTGGGAGCTTTATTACAAAGCAGCAGCACTAACATGGATCAGGGATTGGATACATTTAAAAAATAAAAGAATACTAACATTAGAGGGCAATGATTTGCAAACGGGATGGCATTTTTTCATATGGGAGGAGGGTAAAAAGAAACAAAAATACTTTCACAGAGACTATATTAGAGAGGCACTGATACAGGTCTGGAATAAAGTTAGAGAAAAACATTACAGGAAAATACCAACATGGCTTTCCACTATGGAAGCCATGACACATCCCAATACACTAGACCTATTGAAAATGGTTAGCTATAATGAAATTTTAGACAACCAAGGGAATTTGAAAACAAATCAAGAATTAAAGGAGCAAAATATAAATATAGATTGGTGGCCATATTTCCAACTACAATTGAGATACAAAAAAAGATGTAAAAGAATATGGAATATACACAGAATACAACAAATAGATAAAATTTTAATTGGCCCAGAAAATAAATTCATAACAAAAACTTACAAATATTTATTAGAAGTAACATTAGAAGAAGAAAGAGTTAAAGGTTGCATGGTAGTGTGGGTCAAAAACTTTGGTTACAACATAGATCTAGTGGATTGGGAAAGAATTTGGAACACGAATTATAAACAGCATGATCAGCAGCACTTAGTTTAGTTTAGTTTAGTTTACTTTATTTGTATGCCGCCCTTTTCCCTGAGGGGACTCAGGGCGGCTCACAATTCAGGGGGAGGGAAGGACAAACAAGTTACAAACATGAAGACAATACATCATTAAAAAGGCACAACAGTCATACTATTCGAGTGGGGTTGAAGTCTTTAGCGCCAGGCCTGTCGGGACAGCCAGGATTTAAGGGCTACGCGGAAGGTCTGGAGGGTGGTGAGGGTACGAATCTCCACGGGGAGTTCGTTCCAGAGGGTCGGAGCAGCCACCGAGAAGGCTCTCCTCCGGGTAGTTGCCAGTCGACATTGGCCGGCTGATGGAATTCGGAGGAGGCCTAATCTATGGGATCTTATTGGCCTAGTGGAGGTAATTGGCAGTAGGCGGTCTCTCAAGTACCCAGATCCAATACCATGAAGGGCTTTGTAGGTGACAACTAGCACCTTGAAGTGCACCCGGAGATCAACAGGCAGCCAGTGCAGCTCGTGGAGGATAGGTGTTACGTGGGTGAAACGAGGTGCACCCACGATCGCTCGCGCGGCTGCATTCTGGACCAGCTGAAGTCGCCGAATGCTCTTCAAGGGCAGCCCCATGTAGAGCACATTGCAGTATTCCAGCCTAGAGGTCACAAGGGCACGAGTGACTGTTGTGAGAGCCTCCCGGTTCAGGTAGGGACGCAACTGGTGCACCAGGCGAACCTGGGCAAATGCCCCCCTGGTCACAGCTGACAAATGATGTTCAAAGGTCAGCTGTGAGTCCAAGAGGACTCCCAAGTTGCGGACCCTATCTGAGGGGCGTAGTATTTGACCCCCCAGCCTGAGAGATGGAACACTTGGCCAATTAGTGGGAGGGAAGCACAGCAGCCACTCGGTCTTTTCTGGATTGAGTACAAGCTTGTTAAGCCCCATCCAGTCTCTAACAGCTTCAAGGCCCTGGCTCATCACGTCCATTGCTTCATTAAGTCCATCACTTAAAGAAAATATGTAGAAAATGTTTTATAGTTGGCATTTACCACCAAGAAGATTGGCTTAAATGTACCCAAACATAAAGCCGACCTGCTGGAAGTATAAAAAAAAGTACAAGGGACTTATTATCACATATGGTGGACCTGCCCGGAAACACAAAAATATTGGACAAAAATTTGGAAATGGGTGCAAGAAATTACAGGAGAACAGATAAAATGCAAAGCCGAAATCTTTCTGCTGGGAATAATCAAAGGGACATATACAAAGAAAATTAAGTACATATTAACACAGCTGCTAACCACAGCTAGAAAAGCATTTGCCCAATACTGGTAACAAAATAATACCGCCTCGGATTAGTGATTTAAAAAAAAACTGTTAGATTGTGCAGAGATGGACAAATTAACACTTAAATTAAAAGATAAAGAAGAGTCGGAATATTATGAAATTTGGAACAATTGATACAAACAGCTGCAAAACAAGAGTAAAATTAATTAAGCCAAAAAACTATCTATCTATCTATCTATCTATCTATCTATCTATCTATCTATCTATCTATCTATCTATCTATCTATCTATCTATCTATATATATATATATATATATAAACTGTGTATAAAGGTGTGTAAATATAGAAGGGAAATATTATATACATGTATATACATGTACAGGTATGATGACATAACAATGTTGATATAATCACTGTAAGGTGTTGTGGAAGGGGAAAATAATAAAAAAATCTGCTAATAGAATAATTGTCCTGACTAAGCAAAATCCAGAGTGTTCTGTATATTAGGGAAACTATTCTTTATATGAATCAATTTATCAAGACAGAAAAGTGGCAGCTTATTTATAACAAAGCAGCAAATATAGGAATGCTTGACTGGCATTTTATTTGAATACTTTTCAGGACTTGATGTCGTTGTCCTATAGACCAGCCTAAATTTGGTCCATGTCTATGACAATTAATCTGTTTCATTGATTTGACAAAACTATTATTTTAATAAATTTCTTTAATTATTTAATAAATTATTATATTTCATTGTATTCATTTGAATTTTTTATTTTTATTGTATTGTGCTTTCTGAGGTTTGTCATAAAAAAGAGCTAGAATGCTTTAAAAATAAAAGTAAATAAATAAATGAATAAAGTATTTTCACTCATGTATGATATGATAAATTAAAGATAAGTACATATTACATCCATCCATATAATAAGTTATTAAACAAAGCATTTCTAAAGTTTATTTTGTGGTTTGGAACTCTGCTCTCTGCTTCCTCCTATTTTTTCATTCTTTTAGAAAAAGGTAAAATCTTTTTTTAAAAAAAAACAAGTGTGAAACATTGTTGTATATAAATTTTAATTGTTGAATTAGTAAAATGGGAAAAAGTTTATGAAACACTTTGTAGAGTTTGACTAAATATGAGTGACAAGGCATATTTGCTTCTTTGGGCATTACACATTAGGGCAGTGTGAAGCAACTAAGATTGGTTTCACAAAAACCATTTAGAGTTTCTGGGTTCAGTTTAGGAATCCAGTTTAGGCAAATGACTAAATTCAGAAAATTAGTCAGTTTATTGGATTGTAATCCTATGCTGTCATTCCTACCTGCTCCATGAACCACTGAGGTTTCTGGCTAAATACCTAACTGTGGTCCTACTCTCCCCCATCCCGACCTTACTCACTCCAAAATATACAGCTTCCTGTTCTGAACTGTTGGTACTCTTATTTTAGAAAAAATAAAAGTCTTACCCAGGTATATCACCATACATTTTCCTAGACAATAAAATTAAATCACATTGACTTAATCATAGCAACAAGAAAGAAGACAGGATAAAAGATGAAAGAAAAGAGTTCCTAATGCTCCTGGAAAATCAGTGGCAACATATACTGATATTCTGGTTGCTTTCTATCCTTTATGTAAAACAGCTTAAGTGACAATCTTTTTCATTAACAAAAACGTAATTGTCATATTTTTCTTTTCTTTTTAAATAGCAAACAGCCAATTGCACCGCATACTTCTTAAAGAAGGTAGCATGGAACGCTGATGAATTCATTCATTTCTTTTATTCTGTGTTGATCAATCTTTTTTCTCAAAATTCTTTGTTGTAGTTTCCCTAAGCCTGGCATCCTTAATAAAGAATTAATGTATTAATGAAATAATACAGCTGGTGGGCAAATGGTAATAGACTGATTATAGTGGAGCAAACTTAGTAAACTTTTGACTGTTGTTTTGAACTTTTTTAAAATATTAACTTAATTTGATTTACAGATTTTTAAGCATACTCACTTAAAATTGTAGAGCAGAATTCATACAGAATACACCAAATGGATGAAGAAATGATATAGCATGGCAGCAAGGAAGTTACGTTATTTTAAAAAGTCAGTTTTGCCTAGGAATAAATAAAGATTACTTATAAGACATTATATGGTGTTCAGAACCAATTACATTCTGCCTGCAGGCCAAGAAGGAATGAATAATTCTGTCCCCTTTGTATATATTCCCAAATCAAAAGTATGACATAGCATGGTCATCAGATACTTGACATGGTAAAGGGAACTAAGTAAATAATAGCATCCATCTTATGTGTTAAAATTAGTTGAATCAGAAGGCCTGGGGGGTTTATATGTAAATGTTCACTTTATCCAGCATATAAAATAAAATAAACACAAAGCTACAGTACATTCCAGATGCATAAAGAAGGACCAATTTCTGGCTGAATAGAATGTCAATTTGTAATTAGAATTATCCTACTTTTTCTGCTCTTTTTGCAATATTCAATAACTTTGCCAATATATCCTATATGGGAAATTTAAAAAAAAGATAATGATGTTGGTTATTGGAAAAATTATTTGTACAGATATTTAACATTAGATAATTAAGGTGAACATCAATGGATATTATTTTGTATGATCAAGGTTTAATTATAATTAGGTTTGTACCTAATTGTTTTTGTTTTTTTTAATTTTCATTCCCTCATTTTGAGGAGGTGTACAAAGAAATGTTTTTAAAAGCCTCCCTACACTTTTGAAAATCAGTTAAAATCTGATGGATTTAAGAATTTGATAAAAAGTCTTTGAAAATCCTTAAAAAAAATCTATTTATTTTATCATACTATTTTAGCTGCTCAGCCAAAAAAACTTTAGAGGAAATTTGATCAAACATTTCATGTGTCCTAAACATAGTGACATGGAAAAATGTCTGTGACTTTTATAAAGCTATGATGAGACATTTTAAAACATAGCCAAGGCAGTTCAAATTTAAGTAATTTTGTTTATAAATATAGAAATAAAATAAATGTAGAAACTCAGCAAGTTATGAATACGACAAAAAGGTTAGGAAGAATTTAAAAAGTTATGATAGAAAAAAGTTTTGTGGTCCACCGGTGGCCAGCAACAGACTCAGTAACAGACTCAGACAGTGAGGAGGTTGGGGAGGAATATGGGCCAGTCCTGGAGTCTGGGGAAGGCTCTGATGAGTCTTCTACGTCGGAGGCAGAGATGCAGCTAGGTCTGTCTGACAGTTATCAACTACCTTTGGAGTCAGAGATCAGTGGGGCAGAAGAACAATATTTCCAATGTGCGCATGCGCAGAACTGTCGGGAGAAGGGTACACTTGAGGAACAAGGGCAGATTCAGGAGTAAAGGCACAAGTGGATGGTGAATGACCCCTCCCATAGGGAATAAAGAGGAGCAAAGGAGGAGTGAAATTTGCAGGAGACAATTATTTTGCTTAATCAATGTGAATATTTGTTCATGACTCTCAGAGATTCCTTGCCAAGTATTTTCTTGTACAGTGTTGTGTTTGGAAGATATTGGCCTGGCAGCTCTCGAAGCTGGATAAGGTCAGTGGTTGTAAATTCACCCTTAAATTTTGCTGGGACTTTGCTGGATGTGAATGAGAGAATTTCACGTTAGCTTAATAAAAAGAGGGTTTTGTCAGGACAAGAAGACTGCTTCATGATTTTGTGAAGCCTAGGTCAGAACAGAAAGAAAAAAGTTGATATAGCAGCAGGAGAGGGTATAGGGAGGGAACATAGAAACAATTAAACATGTGAAAGAAAATATCTGAGAATTGAAAGCATTTGGAGTATTAATAGACAGACAGACAGACAGACAGACGGACGGATGAATGGATGGATGGATAAATAGATGATGATAGTTAGCTAGCTAGCTAGCTAGCTAGCTAGCTAGCTAGCTAGATAGATAGATAGATAGATAGATAGATAGATAGATAGATAGATAGATAGATAGATAGATAGATAGATAGATTCTTCGTGCCTTTCCTAGATATGCAAACCATTTTCTAGAGACAGATTGTTAGAACAACAGTAGTTTGCATTCAAAGAAAATGAACCTAAGGGAGCGGTTCCACATTTGATATATTGATATAATGGGGTGAATTTTACTAGTCATTGAAAAGAGTAGGATTTGAATTATGTATTATCATCACATAGATTTGTAGTCATAATATATAATTTGTATTATTTTTGCATCATCATCATCATCATTCTACATACTGCCAAGATGAAATTATATATGACATCTGCTTCTTTAGAGAGAAGATCTTGCCTGATGCAACTTTTTTCCACATAAAGGTGCATTTGTTCAATTTTTAGAGAATTTTCCCTGAACAGAAATTGATTGAAGTAGATTGCAAAAACTGAAGATATTTGTCAGTCCTTCGTGTAATGAAATTTCCTCATTTCATTTTGAAAGATTTTTGTGGACCCTGATTCATTTTGAAATATTTTTCTAAAAAGACAATACATGTAACTTACACTTGTAGAAATAAATGTGTTTTTCATTGAATTTAAAAAGTATGTTCCTGCTAGTGTTGGCTCAATCATTGTGAAGCTATTCCTTCAGCTTGTGGATTTTCCCGGGAAATGTTGGTGGTTTTTTTTTAATGCTGGAAAATGCCTTATAAGCAAGATATTCAATGTCAAACTTTACTCTAGTCTACAAGTGGCATGTAATTCTAACAATGAATACTGCCTACTGATATTTAAAAGAACACAGCTCTTTTCAATAATGAACACCTTACCCCATATTTATTTATTGAGCTTTGTTTTGTAGTCTATGAGATTATTGTTCCTAGCTGAGTCAACATGCTTGTGATTTAACTTTGTTGGTTGATTACTGGAAACTGTCTCAATTAGTTACAATTTTTGCAGATGCACTGGAACTGGTTCTTTGAGAAGTTTCAGTAAAGTAAGAAACGGGGGGGGGGAACACACTATGCTAGTATTTTATTTGTTAAACAGAAAAAAAACACAAGACTTCTGGAAATAATAATTGATCTCTATGCAAGTTACAGGAACAGAAGGAGTAGAAAGTGAAGACACAATCACATACACACAATCATAACACTTCTCCTTCTATTGAATAAAATTAAGTTTTGAGTCCATCAAATCCTGTCTTTTTATTTTTTTCACAATATTCAGAGAAAGGCATTGTTAAGCATTTTTTAAACATATCTCTTTCAACTTTTTAAAATAAAGCATATTTATTGTCAACTGATTATAGCTTTCCCTGTATGTCAAAAGGATGAACAATTCTTTTTCTCATGCATGCATCTGTCTCCTTCCTTCCCTCCCTCCCTCTCTTTTTCTCCTATTAATTGGAGTGATTAAGGCACTGGCTATAATCTGGACACCAGAAATTCTGATTTTTCTTTAGACACAAAAGTAGTTGAATGATATTAGGCCAGGCACTCTCTGTCTCTCAGTCTCCAGACAGTTTCCAAGAATGAAATATGTCTAAACAACACACACACAGAGACACACACACACACACACACACTTTTCCAATCTATGATTTCATTATTTTATAGAGTGGAGAGAGGGGGATTTGTTCACTCTAAGGATAGACTTTTCTAATCCATTCATAGATCTTAAATTAAGTTAATCCCAGAGCCCACATTAATTAAAAAAATATTTGCTAAATATTTAATTAAAATATCTGGCTAATTTCTAATTAAAGCATAAAGTAAATCCAAGCATTTCAACTGACTCTGTTAACCTCTACAATTATATAATAATGCAACCTGTAACATAACATAACTAGTAATTAACCAAAAAATAAGCATTATTGAGATAAAATAATTTTAATTAAATGTATTTAGGTTATAAAATATAAATGAAATAATGCAGAAGGTGCTTTCATCTTTCCCATATTTTATAGTTTCCTAACTTCTGTATGCATCTATACTAGCTGTTTAAAACTTTCTGAGATTAGAGAATGATGATCAATGTTCATATGTATACATAGAAAAGTTGTACATAAGCCTAGTAAAGATACATGACATAGTTGTTAAAATGAGACGCAATTTCTCTAAATTATTTTCTATTACATCAGAAGTTTCTGATAAGAATCACATTCAGTTTCTTTAAATGGCTGCCTTTATAGCACTTACATTCCAGTCAAAAGTGCAGCTTAAGCAATAGTTATTTGAGACATCCAATTCAAGCAGAAATACAAAATACAAAAATATATAGGACAGCTTTCTATTTTCTGTTATCAAGGAAAAAGTTCCATTCAATTTTATATGCATGGAGCAATTTGAGAACAACTATATTACATTAAAAAGAGTTTGATTTCTATTTTTAACCTTGGCTCCCAAGATACTTCAATGAATTTGGAAGGGATGGTAAATGAGAATATCCCAGTTCTTACTCTTCCCCAGCTGTCTCCTGTGAAGTTTATTTGTGGATTTATTATTTAAGATGTGTAGAAGACCCAATCAAAACACCATGGGCATTACACAACAAAGAAAAAAAGAACAATAAGTAAATTTCAAAGATAAACATAACAAACGAATGAAAGAAAGCAGTAATTATACTCAGATGTCCAGCAACAATCACATACAATGAGTCAAAGTCTCACAGAAATAAAATGTTTTTAAGAGGGAAATCAGACTTATTTACCTTCAATGGCAGCAAATTCTATAGTGTGGAGGGCTCTAATACTATTAAAGGGAGGGAGGGAGGGAGGGAGGGAGGGAAGGAAGGAAGGAAGGAAGGAAGGAAGGGAAAGAAAGAAAGACAGAGAAAGAAGGAAGGAAGGAGCTGTTCTTGATGTTAAATTTGTGGCTGTTCTCCATCACCCAAAAAAGACACATTTCGGACAGAATCAGAAAAAGTGTTTCTCTAGATTTAGGTAACAATATTGAATTACAAGTAGCTTCTTTATTAATTTAGGGGGCAGGAAATGTTGACCATCTTAGATGATGGCTGGGATAGGAAATAGTGTGGTCCATTTAAGAGCCCTCATCCACAATGTCATAATGATTTGAATTAATTCTAAGAAATAATCCATCCATTTTCTTTTCCTCTCCTGTACCAGGCCACATTTTTTTGAATTTAATGTTATGAATTCTTCTTTCCTATTGTAAAAGTGTTCCCACAAAGCTAAAAATTGAACTAAAAAACCCATCTGAGATCTTCTATTTGCAAGGCATATGATCCTTTACTATACCATCAGCATCATACTTTATGCTTTTTCCATTGCTGCCCCACTTATTATTGTGTTGCATGTGGTTTACACCCTGTGATTATTGTAGTAAGATTCAAGACTGCAAGCATTTGCTCAACAAGACTCTGGGCAGTTATCCACCTTGAAGTCTGTACATAGTCTCACCTGAATGAATGGAAATGACTGCCAAGACAATACCTATATATCTTTCACTACTTCTTGTAATATTGCTCCATATGATTCAGGTGCTGATTTTTTTTTCACTGTCTCACATTCCTTTTTGATGGAATGCCCCAGAGGAGGCAATATGAGCTGTGCACTTTGAACCATCAGTTTCCTACTCCTTTCTGATGATATGTAAATAATGTGAGCCAGGCCTTGTGGAGTCTTCTCAAACCCCATGGAAAATACTAGCATTAGTTCCACAAGCAATCAATCATCTTATGTTCAAGCTTCAGTTAAACAGATGAAAAAACTTCCAGCATGAGGCTTCATTCCAAAGGTGGGTGGTTCATAGTGAAAATACAAAATACAATAGTCTTGTCTCACTATCCAAATTAAAAAGCATTTTGAAATGATTACCAAAGAAATTGAAGAAATAATGAGAATATTTTGAATACACATCTTCTTTGAAACTGTATTCAATTTTCTGACATAACAAAGCAACGGTAAATGTGTTGGTTTTTTTGCTTATGAATCATTGTCTTCCAGTCTTGTGGTTGCTGAGCTAGAAACATAATTTTCTTTTTAAAAATGAATGAAAATTTCTAATTGTAATCCCACTTTGTATTCATTTTCTCAGATCAAAGTTTAGGCTAAAAGGCATCTGTGTTACAATTCTGAAGAAAATTAAACATATATAAAGTCCTATTGAAATAAATGAAATATATTAGTTTAACTTTTACTCACATTTTAAAGGCAACCAAATAAACTAAGTAAATAATTTATAAATAGCCTATCTTCAAACATATACATACATTGATACCTTCTCAACTTACAAAAATAGAATATATAAGTGAGATATTATACATTATTATAATGATTATGTTGGTGGAGACATATATTATCTTGCCTCAATGTACAGCTTGTTATCAAGAAGTTAACAAGTACAGGGAGGAGGAGGAGGAGGAGGAGGAGGAGGAGGAGGAGGAGGAGGAGGAGGAGGAGGAGGAGGAGGAGGAGGAGGAGGAGGAGGAGGAGTTTTTATTGTTTTACCTACAGAAAGTCTTTGACTGTTAGGGTTTTAAATAATTTTAACTGCTATAGTATCAATATAAAATATGTTCTTCACTGCTCAAACGATTGATCTGAGATGGTAGAATGTGTATAAAAGTTGCTTTTAGAACATAAGAAAGTAATTTTTTTAAAATAGAAGAACTTTATCTTCAGTTGAGGATATTTTCATGACGTATAACCATTTGATTCTCTTTGATTGTCAATGAACTATCAGAATAATTAGTTGTTCTCTGGTCCATCCTGTGACTGAGTCCAGCTCACGGAACTACTCCAACAACTAATCATGAAAAAAGTCAAGGTAAAATCTGACAAAGTCCCAATCATTAAGAAAGCAGAGTTCTTGTGATGAGAACAGATTTTTTTTTAAAGTCTTTGGCATGACAAAGTCAACCATTGCAGCAAACATTAAACTTGAGTTATAACCAGTTTGACCTTGGATTAGCTAATTACTTTTCAGACCTTCGGCCTTTCCACTTATAAGTTATGACACTGTAACTGAGACATCTAAACAGTCAAACAGAGGAATAACATTTGAAGTGGGTGAACTTGTTCCATTGAAAGATGGATGAACATCAGACCAAGGCATTTTGTGTGGTCTGAAATTAATAGAAAGAGTTTTCTTGGTTTTTTCCCATTAATCATTAGGAAGATCATCCATTGTACTGACATCATCATCTCATAATGTCTTGTGTGACATTGAAGGCAAACAAGGCTTGTGAAAAAAAAACCTCTTCCCTCACTTCAGAAAGACTAAACAAAAAGGAGATATCTTCAAAATCACATACAGATGTTTAACAGAACAACGTTCCCATTGTCCTTTTTATCTTACTCTATCTTACTTTTATTACCTGATTGTTTTTTCTTTTCATCAAAAAGATATTATCAATATAAAAAGGGAAGACTGATACAATTTCTTCAGAACCAGCTGGATGAGTTAAATCAAGTGTGCCACAAATTCATTTTATTAAAATTTTCAAGTGGTACAAAAAAGTTCCAAACTAGGGGTTCAGTTCTAGGGACATGACATATTTTTCTCCTAGAGCTCAAAGAAATTTTTTTTTTGCTGTGAACTCCACATAGAGTTAGGACAAGCATCCAGGCAGAAAATACTCAGCTCCATCCAATCTCCTGACTCTACTTCAAATCAAAGGATTATAGCAGTGGTGGGTTTCAAAATTTTTAGAACCTATTCTGTAGCCGTGGTCTATTTTGTGGGAGTGGCTTGGTGGTCATGTGACTAGGTGGGGGTGGCTTGGCAGTAATGTGACTAGGTGGGAGTGGCTTGGTGGTGCCGTGACTGGGTGGGAGTGGCTTGGCGGTCATGTGACCGGGTGGGCATGGCCAACTTATAAAATGTGGTGAAACTCACTTAACAATGCTCTTACTTAGCAACAGTTGGGTGAGGAACTCTAGCATTTGAAGCACACAAGCCTTAAAGCTGTCAAGTTACAAGACCTTTGCACTGATAACCCTTTACACCCCTCCCCCAACAAAAAAACCCATAAACTTTATTTTTAAAGCATTTTTCACCCAGGGAAAGTCAGAACAAGGCACACCAGCCACACACCACTGATTTTGAAGTCTTTCTCTCGCGCTGCCAAAACCCCTCAGCGCTCTTCACCTGTGGTCGCCCCTTCAACCTCCCATCCATGGAGGATATGCAGTGATCCTTCTGGAGGGGCAGCCAAGGGGCACTTTTCCCCAAACCCTCAAATAGCGTGTAGGCTGAGGAAAGTGAGAGGGGAGAGGGGAACTGCTTCCCCCCGCTTCTCAGCCCGAAACAAAGCAGCAGAGAGGAAGGAGTCTCTGGTGGCTGTAGCAGCAGCAGCAGAAGTGGCTATGGCAGCTGAAAAAAAATAACCATCAGTCGGTTCCAGGCTTCAGTTGGGAAGTCCTGTTGTGGACTTCAACTCCCAGAATTCTTCCTTCCCTCTCTCAGATGCTATCGCTGGGGTGCCGTCAGGACAAGCAAGGTTTTGGGAGGGACCTTCCCTCCCCCTTCAGAGAACCCCCTTCCAGAAAGCTTCACTGGCAGATGCTTCTTGTCATTGCTGCTGTGCTGGATTCAGCAAAGCAGCTGCAGCAGCTGCAGCAGCAATGGGACATGCTTGGGGAAGGGAGAGCTGGAACTGACTAACCAGGTTTGTGCTTTTGCCACCATTGTGAAAATGTCTGTTTTCCAGCCGCTGTGGTGAAGGAAAGAAGCCAGTCTTTGGAAAGAACCTTCCCTCCCCCTTCAGAGAGCCCATGCCAAAAGACAGAAGAGGGCTGTCTGGTTTGAATGTGGGTGAGTGGGCAGTTTAGTGGCCCGCCTTCTTTGCTCAGGCGGGTGGAGAAAGAAAGGAGGCATACGATAGCCAAGGGCATGGACTCTCTGGAGGGGGAGGGAAGGTTCTTTCCAAAGACTGGCTTCTTTCCTTCCCTCCTGTGGCTGGAAAGCAGACATTTTCACAGTGGCGGCAGAAGCACAATCCCAGCTCTCCCTTCCCCAAGTATGTCCCATTGTTGCTGGAGCCGCTTTTGCTGAATCCAGCATGGCGGTGGGACTCTTGCCATCACTGAGAGCTTCGCTGGCAGTTGCTTCTTGCCATTGCCGAAATGTCGGATTAAGCAAAGCGCCACAGGATAGAAGAGGGAGCGTTCCGGTACCAGGCCTCCGAAAGAAGGGGTACAGGAAGGCACACTAAATTTCATCAACTGGTATGCCTGTACCAGTGTGAACCGGCTGAAATCCACCCCTGGATTATAGGATCATATAAAGGAAGAGAGAGAGAATATTGAATATTGATTTTGTTTTATTGAAATAAAACAAATTAACAAAGAATATTAAAGTATACACAGTATCCCAAGAATACACTAAGGCAGAAGCTTGTCCACCTCAAGAATAAAACACCCAGACACAATTGAGCAATGTGTTATTTGCAGTGAGACATACATAGATCTGTACCTTGGGTTGGGGAAACAAAACAACCACTTTATAAACTCATGGCACAACAAAGGAGAACAAACCCAAATGAGGACTGCTGGTTTGAAAGAGGGGTCAAAGAAGCCATCTATGTAAAAATTGAAAAGCCCTCTCTCAACAGAGGGGGGTGGGTGAATGACATCATCTATCTCCAGTCTACAACAGTCATTTCAGCAGTTCCAAGAAGGCTCCACACCCATTTGCAATACTCAGGTGACCCTGCAGCACAGATAAAACTCCAAGTGGTTCCAACAACTCTCTAAAAGAATGCAAATGACCAGCTGTCTGCAAGGAAATCCTTCAATTCCCTACCATTTAGTTAAAGCTGAAGAAGCTTCTTGGATGAGAAGCAAAAAGTCTTCAAGGAAAAACAAGAAAGTTCAGTTGCATCTTGAAAAAAGCACCTTTGAGATAACAATGACCTGTATGACTGAGAATCTCCATAGATAAATTAACAAACTTAAACCGAGATAAGTTTCCTTTTTTTTAAAAATAGCAAATACTGTATAAAAATAGTTTCAGTCTTAGAGCATGTGTAAATGATAAATCTCTATGCAAATTGATTTTCAAACAAAATATCACAAAAGGCTTATGGCTGCCAAAGTAGAAAAATAAGATTACACACAGACTCATAGAGAAAGACATACACACATACACCTAAACACAGGGAGGAGGGAGAGGGGGAGGGAGAGGGAGGGAGGGGAGAGGGAGAGGGGGAGGGGGGAGGGGAGGGGGAGGGAGAGGGGGAGAGAGAGAGAGAGAGAGAGAGAGAGAGAGAGAAGCTAACTAGGTTTATCTTACTTTTCCTTTCAATGTTTGTTTCCAATTTTGCATAAAGCTGAAGGATAAAGGAAAAATAAAATTCTCTTTCTTTTATTGAAAATGTATTCCATAGCAAGCTTATTAAATCTATGATGATGGAAAGATGGAGGGGTTTCACAGAAAACATTAAGAGAGATTGACTATGATTTACACTTCTTTGGAAGTGCTTTTTCAAAACACATTCATTATGTTTGGATAGGATCAAGTGTCCAGGGCTGATTTTGATTTTTTGTTTTATGTTGCCTGGTGCTTAATCTTTGAAATTATTGGCGGAGTAGCAAAATTTTAAAAATGCCTGGCAGGGATGGGGGTGGCAGCATGTTATTCATCCTAGAAGAAAACAGCCCCTCCAAACAGCAAATTGAAGGACCATACAACCTTAGGCAAATAGATCCTTACTTTCAATCTGAAACATGGTTTATAACAATATGACACCTTAACTGCTTTAAGAATTGGCTGCTAATTTCTTTTACAGTTTTGAACAAACTAAAGCGCCAGTTTCATTTGAAAACTTTCTTGTTTTAGAATAGATTTCCAATGAGTTAAAATAACATGTTCCATATATTAGTAAATGTAGTAGATTGTGCTTGATCTCTTTTCTTTCTGCTTTTTTTATTACTTTCAGCTAATAAATACTTCAAAACGAAAAGCATTTGATTTTGTGCCTTGAAGTTTCAAAAGACATGTTTGATACATGATGTTTTATATTATACATGTGATTTTATGCATTTCTTCTTTTTATATTGCTTTTTAATTATTCTTGGTTACCCCGAGATGGGCAGCCATATAAATTAAAGAAATAATACTGTAATAAATAACAATACAAGAAAAGAAGGTAAATTTGCTTTGTGCACAATAAAATTGGCATCTATGTCCATTGTTCTGCTCCATTATCAATGTCAGCAGCAGTTTAATTTGGGAAGGAGAGTGAGACATATGATGCCTGGAAGTGAAGGATGAACAAGTGATTACTCTGATATGGATTTTTGAAAGGTAGATTTAGTGTTTCAGAAGGTAATACAATATGTCAGGATTAATCTGTTGCCTTTCGCCAGAGATGATAGCATCTCGTAGCATCCATAGCCAAAAGAAGGTACAGGACAAATGGAAAGAGTGAGTGCTGACTTCTTATGTCTCTTCAGAGAAGTGAAGCAATGTTGATATGCCAAGAAGCTTCATTGTAGATTTTGGCTTTAGTTCTCAAACATTACTAACCCCGCTTGTTCTTTTTCAAAGTGCTATTGAATTTCATGCTATTGGCAAGCAGTTCCACTCTGCTTTTTATGCACGTCGCTTGGTTCACACCAGTCACGTCTTTCCAGCCATTGCTATTCCCTCCCTTGTTCACAGTCATGTCACATTGACTCCAGCTCATGTCAGTAAACTCCTGAGCACAGCATGCAGGATCATAGGGGGTGAATTAAAATAAAGGTTAATGTCATTTATAATGGTTGGCTGGTACTTTAAAAAGACCAAGGAGGGAAAGGTAGCTTCTGAAGTTTGATATATTTATTATACAACATATCATCCGAGAGAAGTCCCAACCACAGCTGTCAAAGTTGTCATCGAGGGAAGTGGGATTAAAGGTGGCTCAAACTATAGATGTAGCCAGCAGGGCAATAACTCACTTCCTGGCTCAAACTGACATGATCAGAGGAGGAAGACGTGTTCAATATACATCTACTCTAAAATATGGAATTTCATATCCAGCAGAATATCCAAAGTTCTAACTTGAAATAAGTATATGTTTAGAAATCAGCTAATAGAAAGGAAACATGTGGGAAACCTTGCATTTTAATTCTCTGCTGCTTCATTAATTCATTCATTGCACCTGGAAACTACATCTGATCCAATACGTGGTCAATACAGTACAGTTCATGGCACTGGTTGTCATCCATAAAATCTTTCCTGCATGGTTATTTGGGAGACTGTCCATCTCCAGAAGTTTCTGCCTATCATATGGGAGTGATCCAGACTATTTTATTAAACAATGTTACCTGCCACAATTATACCTCTTGCATCTCATGATGTTTGGAACAGCTTCACTCCAAGATTCACATGGCTCCCACCCAGGGGTGGGTCCCGGCAGTCACTACTGCCGGTTCGCTCTTGGGCACGCTGGATGTGCATGTGGGCTGCACACCCATGCACAGTACAATAAAAATTGTTCTGCGAATGTGCAGGCACAAAAAACAAGACAGTGGCACCTATGGCACTGCCTGAACCAATTCAGAGGCATGGCAGAGACCCAGGCTGCAAAATGACTACTGGTTCAGCCAAACTGATCCAAACCACTGTTCCCATCCTACAATGTTCTGCAGTTTTGTTTTGTTTTTTCAAAATATGGCTCTGCTCCCAAGCCTAGGGTTAGCGGTTTGTTCACCAGCACATTTTTTTTGCTTCTTGAATTTTTAATCTTTAATCTTTTTAATTATATATTTCTTGTTTCGTACTACATTTGTTCTACAGAAACCACTAAGTCATTTTGGTTATGGTACCATAGAAATATGTTTCATAAATAAATAAACCACTCAGTCACTTGGGCAGTCTTCTAAATCTCCTCCAATAAATAAATTTACTTGACAATTCAATTGAGAGTACTCTCAAAGAAGCTTGCTTAAGATTATGAATAACAAAGTGTGCAACATTTAATGATTATGTTATGCAATCTCACCCTGGATTCACCACAAAAATTAACAACAGGAGAGACTGAGGGAGGCAGCATGGACTCAAACACTACAGAGCTCTCTATGCCTTTAGCTTACTAGAATTAAGCCATGGGTCTGGTTCTAGCTGGCAGGATATATAATTTCAGAATATTTCCCCTTAAAAGCCAGGAATGAAAGATTATAGAAGTTGAAATTTTGGATTAGAGGGCAAATTTAAAGCTCTATTCAGCAAGGCCTGCTCATACTTCTGAATGTCTTTGCACTTGTGTCTTTGATATGATTCTGCAGATAAAATTGTGCTAATTTGTATGAGACAACTATTTGTTCAATTTTCAGCTCCTTTGAAGCATGGGAAAATATAAAAGACCATTTCAAAATATTTTAATTTCAAAGGAAAGCCAGCATAACACACCTTAGCATTCTGTAATTGTATCACTCATAAATTGTAAAATAAATTCATAAATAGGTCAAACACTGCCATCAGATAGATATTACTAGCACATTAAACAATATGATCCAAGGAACAAACAACACATTTTACTAAGCTGATTATCTCCATTGGAAGCTGCACATGTGGTTTCCAGCACAGTCAAGTTTCTGCTATTATCTAAAAGGCACCCCAGAAGTCATCAGGGATTTGAAAAACCCTTTCAGTTAAAAATTGAAATAGGTGAGATTATAACAAAAAAGTTTAAAAGATATATAAAAATGCATTGCCCAATAAAATAATGGGAGATCCAAACTATTATTTCAAGGGCTCCTAGTATTTTTCTCTCCTGTACACTTGTGTATAAGAAACAAGAGAATGAAAAGCTCACACTTCAAAAAGCATCACAAAATAAACACCATTTACCAAATTGCAAATGAGAGACTGATTTTAAATAAGATTGCATGAGGAGGGGCTCCTTAAGGATCCTTCTCCCTGTAATGTTATTAGGATTTGCACATGAAGCAAAAATTGAGATGAGCAGCTAATTGATGTCATTATTAAAAACAATTAGTGTGCTTATATTTACATGTACTGTATGTGCACAGGTAGGATAGTTGCTGTTCTATAGCATTAACCAGCCACTGATTTATTTTAAATGCAACAGGTTTGTGAAACTAACTAAACATTGAATTATAGCTAAATAAATCTGTGGGTGGTTTTCAAGTGAAGATTTGAGTCTCAAAGGGAGTACTTCACTTCAGTCAGCCTTAAAATAATCTTCCTAGGCTGCTCCTCCCTACTGTAGCATCAGGGTGCATGATATTTCCAGCTGCACTACACTGAATGCAACCATTCCAACACCTTTCCAGCAAAGTGAAATGGCCAATCAAATGAAGCAGCCTCTTTGGATGATTTGTCTGGAGGCAGCTTTATTCCTCCATTCAACTGACGGTGGCTGCACAATGAAAAGGGATAGCGCTTCACTCAGGCCAGTTAGAGATCAACAACTTTCAATGTAGGCAGCTCCTATCCATTTTGTACAAATCCAATCTATTCAATTTTCACTGAATCAGTCTGTGGATCTTGAAAAGAAGTCTTGGAAAATCATTGCTTATTTTCCAAAGGAACTTACCTTGTGGAGTCATTTTTATTTCAATTAACCCAGATGTTTTTGAGCATTTTATTTAAACTAACAATGATGTCTTAAAATTCTTCTTCTTCTTCTTCTTCTTCTTCTTCTTCTTCTTCTTCTTCTTCTTCTTCTTCTTCTTCTTCTTCTTCTTCTTATTCTTATTCTTATTCTTATTCTTATTCTTCTTCATCATCATCATCATCATCATCATCATCATCATCATCATTTTGGGGCAATATCACATTGAGTCTAGACTGGGCGTCAAACTCCTGGCCCATGGGCTGGATGCATCAGATGCTGGCCATGTCCAGGCCCGGATCAGCCAAGGGGAAAAAAATCCTGATACATCACATGACACCACTGTGATGATGTGAGTTTGACACCCCTGGCCTAAGTGGCTTTTTTCTGATGCTTCTCTTGGATGATTCTTACATCAACTGCAGAAATTCAGTTGCACATTTCAGTAGGTGGGCCATGGGGCAGACTCTCTGGTTTTTTTGTTTTTTGTTTTGCCTTTCACATCAGGACAGAGAAAGAAAGCCTTATGGCTGCCTCTATGAAGACTAATATATCGCTGCCTGCCATTTTCTTTCTAAAAGTGGTGTGCCAGAACTGGATCATGAGAGCGAATTGGTTGAGACTCGAGCTAAACCATACACTTAGTGCTCTGATCAGCTGTCCTGGAACTAGTGTTGTGGGGTGGTGATGGTAATAAAGCCAATTCTGTGTACATTACAATGACCTTGAGATGCAGAGGAAAGACATCTACCAAGGGAACAGTCAGATAGTCCAAAACCCCTTATAATCAGCAATAAACACCTATATGACCATAGATTAACACCCAGGCTAACACTAAATCAACAATCAAGAAGTATGCAATACCCAATCAAAGAACTACCAACACAAACTAACTAGCAGTAAACAGCCTAATCAAGGAACCAGCAAGAGCACTCCTGCCAACACTGACAGGGAAAGCCACTTGTCTATAAAAGAAAGAACAAAACCCCCATTCCATTCTAGCACTGATGATGTTACCAAATTTGGTAATGAAATGTCTTTAAAAAAACCAATTAGGCTCAGAGAGCGCCAAGGACTCCACTTTTATGATCACCTGCTATAGGCACTCCAAACCATGCATTGTAAAATCATAATCGTAACTCCACCTTAGAAGGAACATGGTGGCTCAGTGGTTAAGATGCTGATCTTGTCGATCAGAAAGGTTGGCAGTTCAGCGTTTCAAATCCCTAGTGCTGCATAATGGAGTGAGCTCCCACTTGTCCCGGCTTCTGCCAATGTAGCAATTCAAAAGCACATAAAAAATGCAAGTAGAAAAATAGGGAAAACTTTTGGTGGGAAGGTAACAGTATTCCATTCGCCTTTGGCATTTAGTCATGCTGACCACATGACCATAGAGACATCTTCAGACAGTGCTGGTTTTTCAGCTTTGAAATGGAGATGAACAGCACTCCCTAGAGTCAGGAACAGCTAGCACATATGTTCAAGGGGAACCTTTACCTTTACCTAACTCCACCTTTATGTATTTGCATGTGTTTGAAAGAGTGGACCTTGTGTCATAGCTTCACAACATACTTCTCATCATGTTGGCATTATGTCTAGGAACCAACACTTGTGCCTGTCCTGAATATTTTATAGATACCATGGTTAAGTATTCATGATTTTATGAGTGACTATTTAATTGATTTCACCCAGTACTGTCAATATAATCTGTTTTAACTTTTTTTTCTACTGCTATCATGTTTTATGGAAGTGTAAATAACTAATATTTTTAAATTAATTGTTATTTTTTCCACTGAGAAAAAAGAATAACAAAAAAAAACCATGTGTGTTCCATGTATGAAAGAGAGAAAAAAATATTTGTGTATTTTCTGTCAACCATTAAAGTAAAGGGGTTTGTTCTTAAATTACTGAACAACTTCTAGATGGATCCTACATGAACAGTTGTGATTTTGGAAGATAGAAAATAAGCAAAAAACATGCACAGTAATTTTGAAACTGACTGGCTTAAAAGCTCAAGGATCTGATCCAGAAGGGAACACTTCTTGTAGTTCTTTATCAATTTGTTTACATTATCCTTCTCTATTATCTATGTGCACATGCCAGCAAAATTATTAGGGAAGGAAGAATCATTTATCTCAGTCATGGCACAGATGCAAGAAAGAATCTGTGACAGATTTTATGTTTTATGCTGTGTGATGCCACCATGTGGGAGGTCAGCTTTTTGTCTGCTTTTGAGACATCATCCTATTTCATCTTAACAAATAGACTCCAATACCCTAATGAACGCATTGATTCATCTTCCCTTAACAGATTTACCCTTGGATAATAGATCTAGTTTTTCTGTTAGCTTTAAAAGCAGCATCCGGCCTGTGCCTTCTAACAACTTAATCAATCACTGATGTTTTCAGCTTCCACTAAGTGTATTTGGTTTGCCCCTAGTTTAACTTAAATATTTCCTCTGTGTATATGTGCCTGCAGCCAATTCATCAGCAAATTATCATTCATTTGTATTCATTCAAAATAAAATTCAAATTCATACAAAATAACTTTAAAGATTACAGTATGTATGTATATGTATATGTCTCTCTCTCTCTGTGTGTATATGTGTGTGTGTGTGTGTGTGTGTGTGTGTATATATATATATATATATATATATATGTGTGTGTGTGTGTGTGTGTGTGTGTGTGTGTATATATATATATATATATGTGTGTGTGTGTGTGTGTGTGTGTGTGTGTGTGTGTGTGTGTGTATGTATGTATGTGTACATACATACATACATACATACATATATATATTCCAAGAATATTTCCCTCTGTGTGCGTGGGTGTGTCTGAGTGTCTGTGTGTACAAAATCACTCAATGGTGGGATTCCATTTTTTTCGCCACAGGTTCTGTGGGCGTGGCTTGGTGGGTGTGGCAAGGGAAGGTAATTGCAAAATCCCCATTCCCTCCTGATCAGCTGGGACTTGGGAGGCAGAGAATGGATGGGGCCAGTCAGAGGTGGTATTTACCGGTTCTCCAAACTACTCAAAATTTCCACTACTGGTTCTCCAGAACTGGTCAACATCTGCTGAATACCACTTTTGGTACCACTTTACAAAGCCTTAGTGTGTGTGTATAGTCCCTTTTACAAAGTCTTAGTAAGATAATACTTGGAATACTTCTTCCAGTTCTAGTCATCACAATATAAATATATAAGCTCTTCTTTGCCCTTTTTCCAGAATCTTAGCAACACAATATAAGTTGCTGAGATTCTGGAAAGACGGCAAAGAAGAGCAACAAAAATGATTAAAAGGCTCCATCACTGAAGACTTTCAAAAGGAATCTGGACAAACATATAGGGTTTTTTCTTGGGGGGTGTTGGACAAAAAGACCTCAAGGTCCCTTCCAGCTATATTATTATTCCATTCTACTCTCTGCCATAATGAGAATTTATTTGCAGTATCTTCAAGTATGTTCTTTCCTCAAAGGGAAAAAAGTGATATGTTATTGTCCTTTAAGACAAGCAATTAGATGTTTTCATAAGATTAGAATGTGTGTGTCTCTTCTGAACTGCCATTTGTGACACACAAACACAGATTGCTGTTTGGTTCTAGGTTCCCAGTGGAGTTTGGTGAACTAATTGTGACTGCTTCTTATTATACCACAAGACAGAAGCCTAATGTCATCCTGTTCTTCATATGCATCTGAACTAGATTAGGATCTGTGGCAGAATACCAAACAGTTGATTTAGCAGTAAGGCATGAGCGTCTATTACTCTCCCTTCACAACCTGGGAATCGTAATTATTTCATTGGGTTAAAATGCCTCATTGAGCTGCAATGCACCAAGGTGTTCTAGTAAAGATAAAAACTAATGAAACCTGAAGTGATGAAAATGAAAGATTTTAACCGGAAACACACAAACCACTTTAGTTTTATTTGAATTGCCATAGCTCTACAGTTATTGCACTGTGTATATCCATAAAGGGGTAGAAGTATTTCAATGAAGCATTTCTTCTTTTAAAAGAAATACATATTTAATAAAAAATACATACACATCCCAACTTTTTCCCCCATGGTTCAGAAAGAAGGCAGGGTTCAAGTCATTCAGAATGATGACTTTTTCCCACAAACAGTATGGGAAATACTGAAGCTCCATGCCAGAAATATTTATCTTACTGTTTTTTTTTAAATGTACAAATACAAAAGGAAGAAAAGTTCTGCTAATAAAATGAAATAAGCTACCAATACTTTCAGATTACTTTAGAGTCAGAGGGAATTTCTATATGAGGTGCCAATTATTACCAGTTCTGGGCGTGAGATAATATATTTATTTATTTGTCAAAAAACTGCCCATCATCCTCACAGAGGCAGAATGGGACCACTTGCCTTTGCCAACTCACTGTGCAGAAACTCACTGCAGGACAATTTAACAATTCAATTTAATTATTTAAAATAAAATTTAAAAAATATTTTAGATTTTGTCATTCACATTTCATTTCAATCATTTCTTTTTTTTCTTTCAATAATATATTTATTTTCTCTTTATATACAGTTTGTGCTTTTAGTTTCTTTGCAAATCTTTTTATTTCCATTTCATTCTATACAATCACATGTTTACTGTGCAACCGAGGCATATAACATTGGGTAATAAACACAGCCCTCACTTTTATAGAAAATGCCCCCTACAATACAAACCTAATATACCGCCTTAGCCCACCATACACCCTCTTTCATCCCCCTCCAACTTTCATTCTTCCTTCTCTCATACCCCTCTACACCTACTTCCCCTCCCCCTCTATCTAACCCTAACCCTATCACTCCCTCTCTTAATCCATTCCCTCCCTTCCTTCTCCTCCTCCTCTCTCTCACCCTCTCTACTCTCCTTATTCTTTCACTCAGCTCCTCCCTTCGGTATACTTCTATTACCTTCCAATATATTCAGTTTGTTCTCTTTTGACACTAACATTAAAAAAAACCACAGTATACAAGTGCAATCATGCTTTAAAATTTAACACATATTATATTTCCCCCCTCCCCCCTCCCCCTAGATCCCCACCTCCCTTCCCTCCCCCTGACTTCCCAGAGCCCATACATGGTATAACTTTTTGACAATCACAGTATAAAATATCTCTACATTGAACTCAGCTTCTTGCTGTTACCCAAATTTTTAACAGTTTAAGTTATTACTAATTTTAAGCATAAGCTATCTGGAATTTCTTAGTCCCGTATTTGCTTTGTATATAATCAATCAATTTTTTCCAGTCTCGTTTATACCTCTCATTTGAATGTTCTTTAAGATATGCTGAATTTTTTGCCATTTCGGCTAAGTTTGTAACCTTCAAAGTCCATTCTTGAATTGTAGGCAGGTCTTTCTTCTTCCAGTATTGCGCCACCAAGAGTCTTGCTGCCGTTATTAAGTACAGAACCAAATTAATCTCTACTGCTACAAAGTCAATACATATACCTAGTAAAAACAGTTTGGGAGTGAATTTTATCCTTTTTTTGAAGATATTTTGCAGGATCCACCAAATTTTTATCCAAAATGCCTTAACATTACGACATGTCCACCATACATGAAAATATGTAGCATCAAAAGAACCACATCTCCAACATTTAGGCTGAACATTTGAATAAATAGAAGCAAGCTTTTTGGGATCTAAGTGCCATCTATAAAACATCTTATAAAAATTTTCTCTCAAATTTTGTGCTTGTGTAAATTTTACATTTCTTACCCATATTTTTTCCCATGTGTCCAGCATTATAGGTTCTTCAATATTCTGAGCCCATTTTATCATACAATCTTTAACCATTTCGGTTTCTGAATCCATCTGTATTAATACATTATATATCCTCTTTATGTGCATTAAACTTTGATCTCTTATTTGTTTAAACAAGTTATCCTCAGCTATTACAAAACCTATTTTTTGGTCTATTTTCCACCTGGCCTGTAGTTGGCCATACTGAAACCACGTTTGAACTACCTTCTCTTTTTTAAGTACCTCTAAGGATTTTAATTGCAACACCCCTCTTTCTGTAATAAGAAGTTGTCTATAAGTGGTTCTATCGTGTTTTTGTTCTATATTCATATTTTCAATTGCATGTCTAGGAATTGCCCACATGGGCAATTTGTCATTTAGTTTATGTTGATATTTTTTCCAAACCCGCAATAAGGCATTTCTTAAAATATGATTTTTGAAATTCTTATCCAGTTTTTTGTTAAATAACAAGTAAGCATGCCAACCATATACCAAATCATGTCCCTCAATATTCAATATTCTGTCATTGGTTAAATGGATCCAATCACTAATTGCAGATAATGCCACTGCATCATAATATAATTTTAAATTTGGTAATTTCAATCCTCCTCTTTCACGTACATCTTGCATTATTTTCATCTTTACCCTCGGCTTCTTTCCTGCCCATACAAATTTGTTGATACCCTTCTGCCATTCTAAAAGATTCACATCTCTTTTGAGTATTGGTAACATTTGAAACAAAAATAAAAATTTTTGTAAAATATTCATTTTCACTGCCGCTATCCTTCCCAACAATCATTTCAATCATTTCTTTAATGATTCTATTCCACCATTTCTTTGACATTAGTGCAACTCTTGTTCTGCAGTAAGTTCTCCCACAGTGAGTTGGCCACAACGAGTTCGTCATGGTGAGTTGATCATGGTGAGTTGGTCATGGTGAGTTGGCCATGGTGAGTTGGCCATGGTGAGTTGGCCATGGTGAGTTGGTCATGGTGAGTTGGCCATGGTGAGTTGATCATGGTGAGTTGGTCATGTTGAGTTGGCCATGGCGAGTTGGCTGTGGTGAGTTGGTTGCAGTGAGTTGTCAAAGACCCCACAGAGGGATGCTGGGCAGTGTAGATGAACTATCAAACAACAAAAATAATTTCCCAAAGTCTGGTTTTATATATTTAATTTTTCATAAAGCCTAAAAAAAAATGTAACAAGGCATATGAGTTGATAATGTGTAAACAAATTATTTTAGATGTGTGAAGCTTTGTTTCTTCAGAAGCTGTGACAACTTGGGATTCAAAGCATTTCTTTATTCTTTCTTGGTAGCATGGTAAAGTTACAGAACTGAGGATAGCTGCCAAATGTTTTTATGGAACTGAGGAGTAACAGTGGTGGTGATGGAGTTCAAATAAAGTGTGTAAATGTGTGTGATTAAACCCAGTGATGAATGCATACATTAACACACCATCCGTCAAACTAGCACTTTCTAAATACATTGGAAAACAAGTTCCTATCATCCCTGGACAGAATAAACATGATAAGAATTGTAGACCAATGCTTCTGGGAGGAATCGGGATTGTGAAAGCTGTGTTAGTCTCCAAGGCAATGATTGTGCCCTGCTGATAATTGATTTAAATTACATACCGAATCTCATCAGACTTTCTTGATACCAAAGGAATATACTTTATATTTATTAAACTCTGTTATTGATCTCTTTCTTTCTTTGATGAACTTTCTATTTTTTTTCCTTACTGGATTACTATGGTTCTCCCCAGATAAATTAAAAGAAAAAAAACAACAACACCACAATGTGATAAGCCTTAATGTCAACATCTAAATTATTCCAAAATATTATGTGCTTCTATGGGATTATATTAAAAATAACTTGTTGAGGTGGGATAAATTACTATCATAGTTGGGTAGAATTTCTTACCGTAGTTTTTGGAGTATAAGACACACCTTTCCTCCCCCCAAAAAGAGGGTGAAAATCTAGGTGCATCTCATACACTGAATACAGCATTTTTGGCCTCCTGAAACCCCACCCCCGCACATTTCATTTCTGCAAAAATGGACGTACGGAGGGTTTGGGGGCCTGCAAAGTGCTTCTGGAAGTTGGGGATGGTAAAAACAAGGGGAAAACATGCTGGTTATTTTGCTTGTTTTTGTCCCCCCCCCCCCCAGCCACCAGGAGCACTCTACAAGCCTCCCAAAGACTATGCATGTCCTGTTTTTTGCAAAAAAATGGTCCATTTTTTGCTCAATTTTGCCCCCCCACCCCAGTCCCCAGGAGCACTCAAACTCTCTGGATGTCCCATTTTTCATAATAAAAAATGTGGTGTGTAGAGGGTTTCGAAGGTCTGCAGAGTGCAGAAACCTTTTTTAAAATTTACCTCTTCAAAATCTTGGTTCATCTTATACTCTGGTGTGTTTTATAGTCTGAAAAATATGGTAATTATGATAAATTTTTTACCTAATTTTTTCCCCCAGATATTATCACTGATGTTTTATTTAAACAATGGCAAAATTATATTTCTAATGTGTGGGAAAGGTGATGGAATTGGAAGGATGGCATTTTTTTAAATTCTCTGTTACACCTCTTTTTCTTTCTTTTTATTCTTCTTAATTTTTGCTTATATTTATATTTTAACTCACAATAATTCTAATTAAACATTTTAAAAAAGCAAATTGACAGACTATTCAAGAAGTATGGATCATGTATGAAGAATCTAATTGGATACATATTTTCAATCTTACATTTGAATGAGATGGAGTGAGACAGAGACAGTGAGAGAGTCTGTGAGAGACAGAAAGTCTTACAAATCTTACAAAAATGAGGCAAGTTTATTTTATTTTCAGAGGAACTTTAGGTTTCTCTGCCATGATGTTCAGCATTGCCTTGTCTTCCATCAGGCAATTCCCATAGAAAAGGCAGCACTATGCAATAGTACATGCTGCATAAACAATATAAAAGCAAAGTAATGGATAGCAAACAACCATAAAAATAAAAAAATAAATATTTCCTATCCATCAGTTCACCTATTCTCCCACCAAATGCTCAAATCATCTTGCCTAATTAACCAAACTATTAAACTGTTTCATGGCTTATCTGGGAATAGGTGTCCCATCACTACACATTTAACTTTTTTGGAACAGAAAATTGCTTTCCATTGGGAACTCATGGACCAATCCAAGCAATATTAGGAATAACAACGCATTGCTGGATGGAAATTTGGGAAAAAAATAAAATTGGAAGAGGGCAGAAACTCAATCTTTTTCCAGTTCAAAAAGATGCAATATAGAGATTCATGTTCTAGCCAAACATTATAAATCCATATGAAATCTCAAAATCTGAGAATAGCTGTATTAGAATTGGTTTTATAAGCCATTAAATCTAATCTCCTGATCAGTGCAGGAATCCACATTAATGTGTTTCTTACACACACACACACACACACAGAGAGAGAGAGAGAGAGAGAGAGAGAGAGAGAGAGAGACAGAGAGAGAGAGACAGAGAGACAGAGAGAGACAGAGAGACAGAGAGAGAGACAGAGAGACAGAGAGACAGAGAGACAGAGAGACAGAGAGACAGAGAGACAGAGAGACAGAGAGACAGAGAGACAGAGAGACAGATTACATCTGCTTGTTAAAAAACTGTTATATTGCACCAAGACATAGTTCCATCAAAGGCATTATATTGAATAATCAGTAGTCATGCTTCCATATCAGTTACATAGAAGTTGGCTACCCAGAGAACAATGCAATATTTTACATATAAAAGAAATAGAATGATATAAAATTCATCTTATCTCCCAGGTTAATCCTGCAGCCCAAGGCTATTGTATTTTAATGGAAGTTCTTATGAAAAAGGCAATATGTGATGTATTGTTTCAATTTCCTTGAATTTATAAGGCCAACTCCTTGTCCAGGAGAATACATCCACTGTGTTCCTGTGTAACTGAATTGCACTTTATTTAGGAAGATATTTCTCTATATCAGTAAAGGCAGAGTCTGCATTTTGTACATCTAATGTACAGAATTTGGAATTCAAGTTACTAGTTCTCATTGCAATAAAAATGTGTTCGAGTAAGACCACAATTTTCTTATGTTTTGCTTTTATCTGGATAGGGAGCTTTCTTGCTTCATCTACAAACAGAAGCATACTAACAGATCAGTAGTTACCCAGTGGAAGGGTTGGAAGCAATTTTTACTTTGTAATAGCCAGATGGGAGCAATCTGACCATACATTCAGTCTACAATCATCTTCAGACTAATTTTATTTTGCCAACCTCAAATCAGAAATTTCTGATCTAATTTAAGGACTTCTTTCTTATCCCTATCCACTGATTTATGTATCATTATGCCCAATTGTAGGTTCTAGGGAACTAGAAATTTTCATACTTTTTCCATTTTAATTGGTCCTCATAAATAAAGGTACTTGTAGTCTATGTAATACAGGTCTGATTGTTTAAAATTATTTTTATGAAGTTCCCCACAGTGCACAGTGGCCACACTATTTTTTAATCATAGGAATGTGATTAGAACAGTTATGGATATGCTTAAAATGCACCCAAATGAAATAATCAGCAATCATTACCCTCATGAATTTTCTCTTCTCCTTAATATAATTTGCTTTCCTTTGTAGAACTTCACGCATTTATTTTTCAGAATAAAAAGACAAATGTCTTGCTTATCCAACGTTACTCTGAAAGGAACCTGATAGAGATAAGGTAAGGAAAACAAATGGCATTGTCACATAAACTGGAAAGCAATATGATACATTGTGCTAAAAAGTCGTGGTGCAGGATCTTGAAATTTAACCTTTGTATAGATTATTCGTGGGAACGTATGCTTGGAAAATTTTCTCATTGTGTCTGAGGACTAATAATAATAATCTCTCTGGTGAAAAATACATAACCACCCATTTATAATTCTTATCAAAATGATTTTTTTTTTAAAAAAAAAGACTTCAGTCTTCCCTTCCCTCCAATGGCTTGAACATAAATCTGGACAGTCTAAAGGAATGACACAGTTTTGGATTAACTTTTCAAATTCTATTCCCATATCATCACTAAAACAGAAAACAACATTACTTTTCAAAGCTATACCATATCTTAAAAACACCCTAAAAATGTAGAATTATTTTTTTCTGCTATAAGCATCTGTATGTTGAATTACAATACAATAGATGTCTCTGACTATGGATTGAAAGGACCAGGAGATCAAAGCTGCTGCTCCATTGCCCCCCCCCCCCGGTTGATTGCAACCATATTAATGCTCTGCTGCAACAGGCCATGATCTGTTGCTGTAATTCAACTTGAGGCATCCATCAGTTTATTCTGATGAAGAGAGCCTTCTTAGATCCTTTCTTAGATAATCCCTTCTTATTTTTCATCTTTCCCTTCACTTTTCATTTAGGTGAAGCAACAAACCATGCAATATACAGCATTTGGTGTCTCTGAAGTGTAGAGATGAAAATGTACAGTGGCTCAGTGGCTAAGACACTGAGCTTGTCAATCAGAAAGATCAGCAGTTCGGCGGTTCAAATCCCTAGTGCCACGTAATGGAGTGAGCTCCCATTACTTGTCCCAGCTTCTGCCAACCTAGCTGTTCAAAAGCATGTAAAAATGCATCTAGAAAAATAGGGACTATCTTTGGTGGGAAGCTAACAGGGCTTTGTGCACCTTTGTCATTTAGTCATGCCGGCTTTGATAGGGAGATGAGCACCACTCCCTAATGTCTGGAACAATTAGCACATATATGTGAAGGGAAACTTATTAAAACAATAAGTCAAAACCATCACAGAGGTTTTTAAGAAGCGTTTGGACAGCCATTTGTCTGAAGTGGTATAGTATTTGCTGCTTGAGCAGAAGGTTGGATTAGAAGACCTCCAAGATCTCTTCCAACTTTGTTATTCTGTTAATACAAATCCATTAATCCCGATGGAGACCACTTTCTATCTATTGCCAAAGAATGCAAAAACACACACACATATATGCATTAACTTGTAATATTAAAGCAAGAGATGTTTGTTGGCAATTGGTCAGATCTCTGTGTGAAGTCCTTGCATTGCATGAAGAAAGATTCTGTCTCAATTCTCAGTAATGGGAAAAATCTCTGCCTTGGGTATTAGAAAGCTGTGAATGGACAGAGAAAGCAATTGTTGTAACAAGGGTAAGATTGCCAATGGCTATACTTAACAGACTCTTAGAACATGGAAAGTGTTGATCCATTTGCCCAGTATTCTATCCAAATAAGAGTCACTGGAAACCCACAATTATTATTATTATTGCTTTTAAATTTATAAAACTTAACTTGAGGAAAATAGATCAGACTTTGATGTATAAAATATCTATCAGGGTGAAGTTTATAAAGAACACACGGTAAGGAGTAGTGAGAAGCACATTTCCATGATGTCAGTAACAGTAATAGTAATAGTAATATATATAATATTTCAAGAAGCTGAGTTTAGCAGAATATGGGGAATAACTATTCTAGAAAACCAGTCGGCTCTTTCATCTCTTCATTATCATTCAAGCTTGATGTTCTGTTATTCCATTTCAGTGTTCTACAATGCTTTTACAAGCACAGTATGAGGAAGAAAGATTAGATAAAATCACATACTGATCACAGCTTCTCTTGTTACCAAGTTTTGGGGCTAAAAGGGCCTGTTTTTCCTCCTTTGGGAAAGAGTTTTAAGTGCTTTTTGCACACAGTTTCTAAACTCTTGGTGGCTATCTTCACTTCCAGCCAAGACTGCTGAGAGCTGTCTGAGAGAAAAATGCAAGTAACAAGTCTCAAGGCTATCAGGTAGGATTTCTTTATCTGCCTTTTTAATGTTGAGAAAATAGTAAAATAGTAAGCAATAGACCAGAATAAGAATTGTTACCATACATTATTCCTTGCACAGGGGTATAAAAAGTGTACATGTGTCACATTAAATAATGGAACGAAGGGAAATGTAACACACATAAACTATTTATTGGTTTCCTTTCAATCAAATGAGAAATAAGTCAGCACCTGGGCTTTGCCAGGAGTATGCTGGTACAAAGTGAAAAAAATGAGATACTTTAACTTCTTTAAGTTGGAAATGTGGCATAGCAACCAATAGATAAAGTAAATAATACTGTAAAGCCTGTATTTGGGGGGGAGAGGGAGTGAGAAAGAAAGAGAGAAGGAGAGAAAGAGGGAGAGGGAGAGAGAGAGAGAGAGGGAGAGACAGGGACAGAGGGAGAGATGCATGCACAGTTATTAATGAGAAAAATAATTGCTCATCCTTTCCACATATAAGTAAGTTACACTCATTTACAGATGCCTGGCAGGGTGCAGAATGTCATAAATTAGAGTCTTTATCAGTTGCCACATGAGGCATGCATGAAGTTTTACATAAACTGCTAGGCAATACTTTGAACAGCTATATTATGGGGAAAATTTGAGGGCTAGGATGTTACAGAGGGCTGTGCAACAGCAGGAATATTTGATTCAGCAAAATTAAGGGAAATGAAATAAATGAAAATTGTCATCTGCTTTTTTTTAGAACAAGATGAACACAAAAGAAGATGCTTCCTACTTGATCATATATATCTGGAAATTCACAACAGATTCAGAGGACTCCTTGGTTGCCCATATTTTGCTTACCACTTCAAAATGGATTACTTCTAGTTCCTTAAACAGCCTTGAATAACACGTTGCCAGGAAATATGCCAAATACATTCTTGGTACACATCGTTAGAATAAGAAGTACAAAGAAATGTCTTTTCAATACATGGGAATCCTTCAGGCAAAACAACTTGGTGACAGAGAGAAAAAGAGAAAATTAAAATGACTGAGGATTAAAAGATTTCATTATACTGAAGGACATAATAAATATACAGAAAGTAAATGGGACTTGGGGAAAGCTGGAAGGATTCAATCTTTTTCCAGCCATACTACATCCTGGCTTCTGCACATCAGAGATACTCCAAATTTTTCAGTGATACCTCTGGCTGTGCAACAAGGAATGCCAGGTTCCAGCCAGATGGGGCACATTCCCAAGAGCGGTGCATCCCAGGCAAAAGGCAATGCTATTCACAGGTTTTCCATGCAGAACACTCATGCTGCCTAAACACTCTCACTACTAAATGAGGGGATGTCACAAAGACATCTGCTCCAGCACAGAACATTTCCTGTGAGCACTGCTTGAGATGGTGCTCATTTATCTGAGTCTGCCAAGAACAGCAGATACTCCCTTGCCAATCCACAAGATGCATGGGCAATGATTTCCATGAGAACATTGAAAGATCCATCTGACACAGCTTGCATGGAACAGAATCAGCACTTTGAGCATTAAAACTTATCCATCCGTGAGACACTCAACACATTTTTTTTGGCAAGTGACTGTTGACCACATTTGATAAACCAGAACTTTGAAAAGTGATAATGTCACCACTTAGACATTCCAGGACTGCAAAATGATCTACTGGAAGCATCCGTGATCCCAGACACACAGATGTGTTGACATTCTTGAGAAGAACACTTGAAATAACAAGTATGAGCTCTATCGTACTTTGAATTGTCACCAGGTGTCCAACTTCAATAAAGTAATAAATTGTATAATGTATAAAAACTAAACATGCATAAAAACTGAAACAAGATTTTCATTTAGTTAAAAAATTACACACAGAAAGGGAGTAGCATAAAGCAGGGAATATTCATTTCAGAAATAGCTTTTATATTTCCCTCTGCCACATTTTAAATTCTAAGCACTTAAAAGGCAGGCATCAGCCTTCTTTTTTTCTTCAAAACAGGGGCTGGGTTTAGTTTCCACCTTGACCTGGAGACTTTCAGGAGGCAAATCTTTTAGGTTGGAAATCCTCTTCCCATCCCAAAATTCCCTCTGTTACTCATCATCCAGTAGGAAACAGGAGGCCTCACATACCACCTTTTCCCCCCAGAGAATTTCAGTTCAGCCTGGGCAAAGGAGAGAATTATAATTTCCCATATTGATGCTCATGGCAAAGGTCAGAGATAGGTTTCAAATCCTAGCACTACCAGTTCGCTTATGTTCACGCTCATGTGCGGAAGCGTCTGGGCAAGTGGGCAGAGCCTACGACCACCACCTCTATCGGTTCGGCCGATTCGGGCCAAACTGGAGCAACCCACCTCTGTTATTGGTGCAGATTGGAAAATATCTAGTTAGTTCCCCCTGTTGCCAGGGACAGAGTATCTACACAATTCCACATCTTTACTCTTTGAAGAATCAGCTCTCATAGTCACTCAAACTGAAGTACTTTCATTTTCTCACTGGGAAAAATGCAAGTCTGTCATAACATCTAATGTCAGAGGGAAGGAGAAAGAGTCCCACTTAAAGCTGTCATGTAGGCCAGATAAGGCCTATGGACTAGAGTTTCCTGGCTGCTGCTACAGAGTGTCACAATATATACTGATGATAGAGATATTACAACTGCTAGCAGCACCTATCAATTTTGTCAATCTTATATAAAAGATTCCCTGGCGGTCTCCATCCAAGAATTAAAATCACAGGAAAACTCTCCTGAACTGACAAATAAGCATGTCCTTCTAATTCATTATGTATTTTTCTTACTTTGTTAAATATTGTCTTTTTCCCAAACAATGTATGTTTGGGAAGATTCTACAAATAACACAGTGTTGGTATTTGTCTCAGATTAACAACATTTTTATTTTAAACATTTGCAGAAGGGATACACTTACAACACTGTTTTCACTTTTGCCTCTCTAGATTGGCATATCCAACTGATACTCAAATCTGAGATCTCCATTCAAAAATGGTGACAAAGTCTTCTGAATTTAGGATTTCATGAAAATAGTCCTCAGCAGGTGGGAGCAGGTGGCTGACCTTGTCAAGGTTGGAAGGTCAACTGGGTCAATCTTACTTACTACTTGGATTTGAGACATCAGTAAAAATCAGGAGTAGACTTGACAGCCAAAAAACATCCCTCAAGAAGATAATTATGAACCCCTCCAGATTGCTGTCAAGAAAATAACTTGGGCATTTCTCTAAGCTTTGATCTCAACTAAATGAAATAGTGAAGCTTGCCATAATGGAGAAAACTTGACCAAAGAAGCTGCCTGTCTGCTCAATCTGCTTTCCTGCAGTTGACTGATGATGGACAACTTCAAAGCCCCTCTCTCTTTTCTTACAGTTTATCCATAAACATTCCTGGATAGTCCCTCCAATGTAAGACACTTCCAAATACAAGGCTGCTGCCTACCGACCCTTTGGGGGTGGGAGGAAGAATGGTTTACTATGAAATAGGACACAAGGCCCTTCTGGAATTCCTTTGTGCAGCCTGAAAAGAAAAAGCTGAGTGTTTAGTGTTACCTCAGCACAAAATGAGTTAAGGATGTAATTGTAGGCACCCTTAGTGAAAAAGAGAAAATCCAGTTCACTTATCAGTAAACATACTTTGCATTATTGCGTTCCCACTGGGGTGGAGGAGGCTGGGTCTATTGTTTTTAGGAACAGTCAAATCTGTGAGGAAAAAAACGATGCAAGTAATTAGGGTTTCCTGGCCATGAGGCTGATTTCCTCAACCATTGTTTGTAATCAGGCAGGAAACCTCTTGGCACAAGTTCCACAGAAGCTCACCAGGTAATTGTGTCAGGTTTATCATTTCCTGAGCAAATGTGTATAGGATGTAGCTATACAAACAACCACATTTTTCAGCTAAGCTCCCTTTCAGAGCAGAAGATGAGTGAGAGTTTAACGTTTTGATGACTGCTTCAATATAATGAACTGGCTGGAAATCAGCCAGAAGTCTAACAAGCAACAAAATAGACAGACTGGTGAGGCTGTTGTATAGTTTGTAATGAAAAAAAAAGAAGGCAGGAAAGTGTATGCCAACTGGCATTTCCAACATACAGTCTCGTTAATAAGGACTGAACATTGTGACAGAACTTGCGAAGGCTGGTGTTTACTTTATTCTTTAAAAAATGGTTCTGGCTTTTTGAAAGAACCTTTCAAAAGAAACAACACAGTGATCTGGATTTGGATTTTAGCCATTTCCACTGAGCAAATTAAATACCTATATCTAATTTCCAGTGCCCTGTGATGCAGATATGGCAGGGTATATTAAATGTTCAACATACAATTGTGAGGGCATCAGCCCCTGTGTTACTGCAGGCATGAACTGGTGATCTGCAGCCTTTAGACTAATTATATGTGGCTCTTGGACTAATTTCAAAAACACTTTGTAAGCAATCAATTCAGATCTCTGTCAGAAATAATCTGTCCCTTCTGCATGAGGAAGAGAGAAAACAATGGGGGAGGGGATGCTGTAAAATGGGGAAGGAAAAAGAGGAAAAGAAAATAGTGCCTTTTTGTTATTATTTTAGCCTAGGCATTGCTTGAAACAGTACCTAATGGTATGCAATGCAGCCCCCAACAGATTACTTCCTTAGAATATGTGCTGTCTCCAACATTTTAAAAATATAATGAATCAAATGAAGACCACATTTGCCCTTATTTGAGTGGACTAATAATCTAGTCTAGTGTAACCTTCTGTATCATGACAGAATAAATCATAGTTCCAAGTTTATAAAGATGGTGGCCAAATCTATAAACAGCATTGTGGAGTAGCATCTGATATGAAAAATGCAAAGCAAATGAAAAAAAAACTAACAACCATAGTTGAGGATACAACTACGAAATCCATTTTTGAGTACCAAAATTGCGTAGTGTTTTATATGTTAGTGCTGATAACAGTAACAATACTGATGTACTATGCAATTTTGGTACCACAATAAGAATGATTGCTTCCTATTGTAATAATCTATATTTTATATTATGAGCTTTAAAGAAGATCCTCTATATGTCAGCCCTTTCATGATCATCAGGAAAGAACCTCTGTTGTACTGACAACATAGCTATAACCAGTGACGTGCGGTGAGGGTTACCATTGGTGAGGCAAGACCACAGCAGCGGCGAGAAGCAATGTCCCCGCCGCTGTGTCCGACAGGCGTCTCACGTTTATGGCAGACATAAATGTGAGACGCCTGTCGGACACAGTGGCAGGGGTGTTGCTTCTTGCCGCCGTCGCGCTCCACTGCCTTGCCCCCCCACCTCCTCCAATGAACAATCCTGCTGCCCCGGCCTGCGTAGATATATCATAGTCACCACCATATGATGAATGTCTTGAACAGGACTGTGTCAAATAAAGTTTAAGGTTTATTTCTGGATCAGTTTTGTATCTGATATTCACAATGGAAAGAACGTGTCTGTGTATATGTGTGTGTAAACTCAAATCCACTGGGCAGCTATTTGTTTTCTTAAAAAGGAAAAAAAAATCTAAATTCTAAAGAAATGAATAATGTCACATCTAGTTTGGCCCAGGGGTGATCATAAACAGAAAACTATCCTTTTGGTTCTCTGAACCTGTTCACAAAGGACTTAACTTTCCTCCTGATCAATTCCTTAATGCAATTCAATTATCAAAACCACATTCTCCACTGGGGGACCTGCTCTATTTGGCCACACTGTGTTTTTATTCCTTTGAGAGTAAAAATGGAATGCTGCTTATAATTGAGATCCATTACTTTAGTCTGCCCAGAGAACCTCAGGCACATGTAATGTTATCCTCCTTGAAATGGGCGCAAATGTTATCAAAATAAACCTGTCAAACAGTCACTCATTCTTCCACTCCCCACTGCTGCCATTCCTAACAATTAGTCCAACTGAAAGAGTAGACTGGTTCTGATTGGAGAAAGAGGAGGGGTGACAGGAAGAATGGAGTAGCCCTCAATTAAGCAGAACAAGATGGAGATGGAATTTTATATTTAGATGGCATTTTAAATTCTGTGTTGTTATTGAATCCTGCATTCAATTACACTTCAGCTGTGCTGTTAATGATCTCTTATATAAATATACTGCATCCAGGGACAAGTGTAAGATGGTTGTCAAGAGGTCATTGTGTTTGTAAAAACAGATAAGATGCAGTGTTGGCTCAAGCATTCTGGTTGGCTTGACTTAAAAAGCACAGTTCGGTTAACCCTTTTCTTCACACAGTACATATTTGTTACAATGCAATGTACTCTTATGTATTTTGCATATGTATATGTATGCAACAGTTTTCCCTAACATGGTAACCTCATAATATGTACAGTTCCAGAATGTCATGCCACATGATCAATAGCTAACCTGGCTTGGAATTTTAGGAGATGCAGTTCCAAATCAGCCGAGGGTCCCAGGATATGGAAGATTGTTAAAATGGTACATGGGCTTTAAATATCTCACAACCTGGAATGTTTCTTTGTTTAGCCCCTGATATCAAGACACATTAATGGATTATTCTAATGAGAGTCAATATTAGTGCTGATTTGTATTTTTAGGACTATAAGATGCTCTGGACTATAAGTCGCACATTAGCTTTAGAGGAGGAAAACAAGAAAAAAAATCTGCCCGCCTCCCAGCATCCATCCAGTATTCATCCAGCTAGCATCCTTGCAGCAAACAGCAAACAGCTTCAGCACATTATCGCTACCTAGGCATGTGATTCATCAGGCCTCCATTGTGCCCACCACCAGTCAATTGAGCTCAGCTGCCACTGCCACCGGAGAACATTGGAGCCTTTGCTGCCGAGTAGCTGATTGGTGATTCAATTTGCCTCCTGGAATACAGCTGATCAGCTGTTCTGGTGATTGAATTTACTGCCCAGTCACTGCCACCACGGCCCATTCACCATGGCCCATTCACTGCAACACATTCACTGCGGCCCATTCACCACTGATCAACCACCACTGATCCTCACCACCTAGAACAGTTGATGGGTGCTGCGCCAACCCCCCTCCTGCCCACCACAATATTCCATCTATAAGATGCACATACATTTCCACCCACTTTTGGGGAGGGGAAGTGTGCCTTATAATCTTAAAAATATGGTATATTTTAGAGCAGAGTTTCTCAACCTCGGCAATTTTAAGATGTCTGTACTTCAACTCCATTTCTGGCAATTTAAGTCCACACATCTTAAAATTGTTGAGATTGAGAAATGCTGCTCTAGAAGGACTGTGAACTTTATTGTTCTTAAAGATATAAAGGGTGTATATCTGCTAGATAGTTTATTGATCATAGTGTAAATGATGCTCATTATGTTTTATGGTTAATATAGTTTTATGATTTGTTTTGTATGTTAAATTTTATTCTGGTTTTTAATTTTTGTGAACTGCCTAGAGTTACTGTTAGCCCTTTGAGCTAATCCAGACAAAAACTAAATGTGGGTTATTTCACAAAAGGCAACACTCCTTATTCAATCATACCATAAGACATGCCTTATGGAACTCTACTTTGGTCATCATCTTCAAAAACATTACTCAGTGCTCAATGTTCCAATTCTTTATTCATGTTTTTAGGCAAAAATCCAACACCTCCCCACTTCAACTTGTGAACATGAAAATCTCACAAGAAATCAAATAAATTTTATCTAACTTTAACATTTTGTTATTTTTTTGTCTGTATATGGAGGTAACATAATCTGAGTGATGTTTTGATAGCAGCAATATAACAAAAGCTTTGCAATGAACCTAGATTTCTGCTCTACAATTGAAGAAACTGTTCTTCAAGCTTGAGGAAAAGATATACCATATTTTTCAGAGTATAAGACACATCTTTCCCCCAAAAAAAGAGGGTAAAAATCTGGGTGTGTCTTATACACTGAATACAGCATTTTTGGCCTCCCCAAACCCCGCCCCCTTTGCAGAGGGTTTGGGAAGTATGCAAAGTGCTCCTGGAAGCTGGGGAGGGCAAAAATGAGCAAAACATGGGCCAGTTTTGCTCATTTTTGTCCCCCAATCCCCAGGAGCACTCTACAACCTCCCAAAGCTCTATATGACCCCCCCTTTTGCAAAAAAATGGCTCATTTTTGCTTTAAACATGAGCCATTTTTTCTCATTTTTGCCTTTCCCCACACCCCTCACGAAGACTCTACAAGCCTCCCAAAGCAAAAAACACAGGCCTGCAGAGGGTTTGGGAGGCCTACAGAGTGCAAAACCTTTTTTTTAAAAATTACCTCTTCAAAATCATGGTGTGTCTTATACTCTGGTGCATAGTTCTTCCACTAAGGAGAAGACATTTATCCAGGTGGCAGATAATAGCAGGTGGCACATATACATCCTGTCCTGATATATCATAAACTATTTTATCATTTTTAGCTATAGTGAAGAACATGTTTCATTGAATGCAAGAAATAGATGAGAAATTAGAAAAAGCAGGAGGAGAAAATAGAAATGAGAAGCAAGAAGTCCCCCAATGTATTACATTACAGAGAAAAGAGAAGAATCTCACTAAAAAACAACAAAAGGAAATCTTGCAGATGGGTGTTCAAATAACGCAACAAAAAGATATAAAAGACACTCAAAAGGGAAAGATTAATAGATACATTTTAAAAATAAAGATATGAGCTTAAGAGAGAAAGACAAAAGGTTGACCAAAAAATGATGTAATTCTAGAAAGATTAAGAAATGATGAGAAAATATATTAATAAAATGGGAAAATACCATAATCCCAATAAATGCAAATTAGTAGATGATAATCTAAAATTAGGTAATGTAATTGTATTATTAATAGTGTGTTAAAATATATTGTACTCCCATGGTAGATTGAATATTGCTAATAATTGGTGTAATTAGTAATCCTACACATTTGGAAAATTGAAGCTATGGTGGAATAATGAGTGATTTTCATAATATTGAAGGATAATTCCTAGGAAGGGATAACAAATCTAGGTCGCAAAGAAATGTTATTTATGTTTAAATGAATAAATGGGGAAATGTAAAAGAAATATGAAATGAGATAAATATTGTCGAAGTTGGAAGATAAGAATTTCCCATAGTATTTGTATTATTATTGTTAATGTTGTCCAAAAAAAGATTTGACCCAGTCGGTGCAATGCCCACAAATTATGTATGTTTATTACTGGAAAATAAAATAAAAAACTATATGCAAAAAAGAGAACATGTTTCATTGACTGACTAGAAGAAAATTTCAGATGCCAATCTAACTAACTTTTGTATGTAGAACAAGAGTGACTAAGTTTCACTCAGACAGTCAAATCTCTCAGGCAAGCTCCAATAGATTTTGGGCATTGACTAATCATCTAGTGACTTTAGATTGCACACAATAAAAAGAATCATAAAATCAAAATATTAAAACAGGTACAATTGAAAGACATGGAAAATATTAATAACAAGTTAAGAAAATTGTATTTATTTATTAATTGGTATATGGACGGTTATATAAACATGTTGTCAATCACTAGCCTGAGGGCATCCTCAGATTTCGTGTTCTTTATGCCTAATGCCTGGGGTAGAGCAGTGAAAATGCAATTTGGTTATTTAATAAGTACGGAATTTCTTAAGGAAATGTTTTTTGTAAGATACAAAAAATCATTATTATTCAGTACTATTCAAGATTATTTGTAATATATATTGTCAGCTATTCCAATAGGTTCAAATTGACTCTAGTTATCAGACATCTGTCCATCGTTTCTTCAATAAATGGAGCTCACAAGTATAATGATAACATCAAATGTAAATATTCCAATCCAGTTTAATTTTAAACATCCTAAAAATGTCAAAATATTAATGCCGCAGAAAGATAACTCACTCCTAGATTTTTCAAATATTGCATTCAAAAGTTTGTAAAGGGGAAAAATCACACCAATTTCTAAAGTAATTGATAACTTATTTGTTCTTGTGCTCCATCAACTGGGCTGTATTTTCATTTTATTATCTTTTATAAACTGATTTCCCCCTCTCTTGTTTATTTTGGGGAAAGATTTTAGAAGTGACTTGCAATTGTCTTTTCCTATGATTGAGAGAGGATAATTGGCCCAAGGGTCACATGACTGGCTTTGTGTCTGAAGGGCCACCAGTGCACAGATCAAGTTTCTACCTTGATATGATGGGTCTATTGGAAGCTGTTTCAGATAATAAAATGAGCCTGAACCAGGGCTATCAGCAGGAGTGGCATAAATCCCCAGTAGCACCCAGAAAGCCTGGGGGCTGAGGAAGTTGTGGTCTCAGATCCACCTGGCATCGGAGAGAGTGGTCGACCGGATGGTCAGCTGCCTGTAGTAGCAGCAGAGGAGTATTGGCTGCCATTGGTTAGTGTCAATGATTGTCAATAAATCACCTTTGATGAGAAACAGCTGCCTCCTGAGGCATGGTGGCACAGTGGTTAGAATGCAGTACTGCAGGCTAACTCACTGTTCAATACAGGAGTTCAATTCTGAGCACCTCAAAGTTGACTCAGCCTTCCATCCTTCCAATGTCAGTTAAATTAGGGACCCAGATTTTTGGGGGCAACATGCTGACTCTGTAAACCACTTAAGAGAGCTGTAAATCATTATGAAGCAGTATATAAGTCTAAGAGCAATTACTATTGCTAACCCACCCAATCCATGGAAATGAAGAGAGGACCATAGAGAGCCACAGAGGAGGTTGGCAAGGTTACTCATGAGGAAGCAGCCTTTCCCCTCCTAATGAGAAACATTAGGGTTGGGGTGATTTTGCCAGGTGGAGGAGAAAATGCATTTGTTGGAGACAACTTTGCTTCTTCAATGCACTTTCTCCAACTTGGTGAAATTTGGATCCTGTTTCATAGATCTTGCATTAGCTTTGTGGACTTTGGACCTTGTTTTGTGGACTTCAGACTTTGTTCTTGTCTTATGGCTTTTGGACCCTGCTCTGTGGACTTCACTTTTCTCTGTGGACTTTGCTCTTCCTTGTGGAATTGTGGACTTTGCTCTTGTAGATATCAGAACTTGTCCTTGGATTGTGCTTTTAGGGCTTGTGGGGGACTGCTCTCCGAGAAATTGGGGCTGGACTTAACCAGCATAACTTCAAAAACATTTAGGGGATGTCAGGTTGTTTTGGGGAACTGCTTGATTCATGTATAGTTGTGTAATAAACATATTTTATTAGCACCTCCTCTTTTTGACTCGGGTCAGAACATGTGATGCTTTCATCACTGTATCAAATGATTTTTCTCATAACTGACTGTTCTGACCCCCTCCTCCATTCAGTAACGAAAGCCGAGACGAGCTTAATTAGGATGTCCTTTAATAACAAGACTAGAATCTTGGTGGCTGAAAGCCAAGCAAACAAACAGATAAGGACCTTGGCAGTAAGTCAGACAAACCTTGGCAGCAATTCAGACAAACCTTGGCAGCAATCCAGCCTGCCAAGTTAGTTAAGTTCTCTTTAGTCAATGCGTTGACTTTTGCAAGAAGGGCACGTCACAAACAGTCTTTTTTATAGTCTGGAGAGGAGCCTAATGACCATCAGCTGAGCGCAATTACCTCCTGTAATTGCATAATTGCTCCTGACGCCGAATAGCTCTTCGATGACATGTATCCAGGAACAACTCACTGCTGGCTTCTGGATCACTGTCCCTTGTCTCCTCCCCACTGGTCCAAGGCTCAGGCACCATCTGGTGGCCAACCAGTCTCTTTGCACCCTTCTTGGAGTCGGAACATTGTCCAGGGTCCTCCACCTCCTCCAGAGCTGACTCAGAGGGCCCCTCGCTGTTGGAGTCTGGTGGCAGCTCCAACAGCTCCTGCTGGGCCACAACAGCTGACTACTGATATTAAAACTGTATCTGTTTCCAAATCCAACATCTTCAAGAGGTTTGATACAAAACTCAAAAGATTATTCTTCCTTAGACAGATACCCACTTGTCTTTAGAGCAGCTTATTAGTATTTATGCCCTTTCATTCAGTTCATTTTTACCCAGGGCAACTGTTATTTATTGTGAAATAAACTGGCCTTGGTCCTGTTGAAAGGAGCAATGCAACAAATCACAAATTGAATGACAAAGAAATGTGGTGTAGTATGTTAGTGACTCTCAGAATAATATATCTGGCTTTCCTGTGAATGGACGAGAAATAAAGAAAGTACTACTTTGAACAGAAAGCAATTGCATTAAAATGATTTGGTGAGCGGAAGACAGATTTTAAAGCTGAAAATAAAGATAAATGAGGAAAACCTATTCCAGAAATTGTATTAATTTAATAAAATATTGATTTTAATTTGCTGAAGAAGCTCTCTTTAACTGCCTTCAATCTTTATAAATTTATAACCAGAAAGCAAAGGGTTAAATCGGTATTTAAATGAACTCCTAATCATTGGTAATTATTAAGTGCACTGCTCAGTGTCATTTTGTGTTAGATGGGGAGTCATATAAATGTATGATGAATAGCCATATAAATGTGAATAATAGTTAAATAAATAAACTGTAAATGAAAAGGCTCTGAATGAAGAGGAAGATCTTTCCACCATTTCCGAAGAAAAGAAAAAGATGGATGAGGGAGGGAGGCTAATTTTTAAGGGACTGTGCTCTGTAGCTTGAACTTAGAGGAAAGCCCTTGGCTGTGTTCAACAACTGGACTTCAGAAAGTGAGCATATCTTCAAGAGAGTCATTTCTAATGTCCTTAATATTTAGATATGTTCAATTAAATTGTATTTATTCAAGGCTCTGTCTAACTGACTGAAACTGGACAATAAAACAAGACAAAGAAATACAATAAAGATTGAAAAGAGGAAGAGGGTATCTAACCCAGCCAGGAACCATATCTTATACCACTCAACCATGACAGAAAAAGCACAGAAACCACCCACTCTCCACAATTAAGAGAGATTACATCCCCAATGTATTAAAAGGGCAAAGGAGGCACCACTCCTCAGCACTCATGGATAGTTCTCTCTCACGTTTCTCTTGAAATCAATAAAAAATTATGTGGATGAAATCTCTTGTTGGGTTCCATCAACAAGAGCTGGAACAGACGCCTTGCAATAAACACAGCAACAAGAAGACCCTCCCCATTAAGAAATAGAACACTACCCACTAGTTACTGGCCTCTCTATAGAGCCTTATCCCCACACAACTAGATTAGTCCAAGGGACACAAGTGCCACCCTGCCCTCAAAAGCCAAAAATTCAGAGTAGTGGCAAGGAATGAGAAGCTACATGTAGTTGCCTGGTGTGTCAGCCATGAAGCAACAGTTTCCCCTATAGTCTACCACACCATCTCCAACCAATGAGATCACTGATTCCTTGAATACTGCTGACTTCAAATGCCCGGTTAGCCCGGCAGAGCCACTGGACTCACCCCCACCAGTCCCATTAATGGATGATCACCTCTGGCCTCCAATTTCTGTAATTTGCTGCCCAAATATCCAAAACTTCCACAATTATTTGTGCCTTCAGTGATAGCTATGCAACTTACAACTCCTACACCCAACACACACACACACACACACACACACACACACACACAAACACAGAGAGACATTTTGTTCCAGATATTCCAAGAGCTTTGTGCCATAGCAGGATGCCAATAAGTTGTATGAAAACCTCTCATCTCCTCTCTCACTGGCTAAAGGTTAACTCCCACACCCACAGTGATTGTGGGCCATGAAAAAAAGCAAACAAACATAATAATAATTAAAAGAAAAAACTTCACCAAGTCCTCAGCTAAGCCACAACCTTCCCAGTCACCATCTTTATTCAGTATCAGGTTTATCCTGAGATAGATAACCAAATCAAGACTAATTTAGAAATTTGAAGAAATTTAAACCAACACCTTAAATGTTGCAGCAGTTTTTTCCACATAGAAATAATCTCCTTCATGTTTTCTGTACCGTTTATTGGCTGAGCTGCCACATTATCTATCAATTTTCAAACACTTCTCAAATGTGACTCTATTTAAAGTGCACTTTACAATCGAGTCCCATGTAGCTAGAGAACAGATAACTGTTACCTAAAATAGTTCTTGGAGTTGATGTGATGGGGTCTCCAACAGTGGCATGGATTTTATCACTTCATTTAAATCCGAGAGCTCTTCTGCAGTAGCAAGAATAACACTGCATTGAATATCATTTACTTTTTAGGGCATCCTTTCTTTAATAAGATCATCATAAGTTGCTATTAATATGTATGGTTTTAATAGTTATAATATGCTTCTATGCAGATTTAATTCTTGATAGGGAACTATCCAGAATTTGGTATAACATGGACAGTTATATAAATGTTTTAAATAAATAAATGAAATTGTAAATTTCCTTTCTCTCATGCTAGCAGCCGTCTATGCTAATACAAGTAGGATTTCAACTCAGTTCTCAAGACTCTGAATATGGACTCAGGGGAAACCAGTGCAATCCAAACTCTTGAGACAAACTTATCCTTTAAGTTTTGAGTGTCTGTGACTGACAGAAGATTCTTGGCAAAAACAGAAATGGATGTGAGCTAACAGTTACAAGCAAAGTAGAGATATCTGTATTTAGGAATGGGATGACGAGGCTCTAAATGCCAGGTGTTCTTCATCAGCCACTTTCTCTTTGGCTTATCATTGTACCAGCCAGCTTCTGCTGCCTCCCTAATTAAAAGAGTATTAACAAGAAGACACAATAATTAGGTAAACAATTCCCGCTGCTGATAAGAATGGCTTTCCAGGGGGTACCAAATTTGCCAAAAAGGTATCACTAAAAGAAATCCAGCTTAATCGTGGTAGTGGGACTATCAACTTAAAAGGTCCTAACACTAAAGACTTCTAAAGAATTAAGCAATGGAAATTATTTTTATGCTTTCCCCCCATTAAAACCACAATGTTTTCAAATTAGCTCAAACTAAAAATTCAAATGAAATTATCTCCTTTTAATCACAACTCTTTAATTCAAATTAAAGCACAGTTGATTCACATATGTCTAATTTTAGCATTTCCAGCTTGGTGCATCCCTTCACTTCAGTGCTATTATGTTATGCTTATTATAACATTTTTTTCATCTATTTTGCTGGAGTTCTTGCTTACCCCCCCCCCCATTCAGTACACACCATTTGGCATTTCTTTTGCTTCTTTTAATCTTAAGCATTCATTGTACCTGACTTTCATATGTATGTATGTATGTATGTATGTATGTATGTATGTATGTATGTATGTATGTATGTATGTACGTACGTACGTACGTACGTACGTCTGTGTGTGTGTGTGTGTGTGTGTGTGTGTGTTTATTTGTGCTGATAAATAAATAAAGGGAGACTAGTATAGATCTATTTCAAGCTATTTAGCTCTCATCAGCTAGCCATACCCTTACTGGGATTCGAACCTGTGCTGTATTGCATCTTAGGCGAACGTCTTAGCCATTAAGCCACAGGTCTCCTCCTTATCAGCTGAAGCCATATATATATATATATATATATATATATATATATATATATATATATATATATATATATATATATATATATGTGTGTGTGTGTGTGTGTGTGTGTGTGTGTGTGTGTGTGTGTGTGTGTGTGTGTGTGTGTGTGTGTGTGTGTGTGTGTTTTAATTTGTGCTGATAAATAAATAAAGGGAGACTAGTATAGATCTATTTCAAGCTATTTAGCTCTCATCAGCTAGCCATACCCTTACTGGGATTTGAACCTGGGCTGTATTGCATCTTAGACAAACTTCTTAGCCATTAAGCCACAGGTCTCCTGTGTATATATCTATCAGCTGATAATATATATAGTGTCACAACCCCTGGTAAGCCCCAATTATGGGAGGAAGCTAACAGCTTCCATTATCTGTCAATCAGCTCGTCACAAGAGTCCATCACGACAGAAACCCAATATTTTTACTGTTGCCTTTGTTACATATTTTTGTGTTATATTTGTGCTGATAAATAAATAAAGGGAGACTAGTATAGCTTAGCTTGAAATAGATCTATACTAGTCTCCCTTTATTTATTTATCAGCACAAATATATATATATATATATATATATATATATATATATGTGTGTGTGTGTGTGTGTGTGTGTGTGTGTGTGTGTGTGTGTGTGTGTGTGTGTGTGTGTGTGTGTGTGTGTGTGTGTAGATAATGTAATAATTATTAATTTTGTATATTTCTACATCTTTCCTATCATTTTTTTTACTAAACATTTGGCTTACATGTATTTTTTTCTTCTTCACCCATAATATTGCAGGATCTAATCTAGGTCAGTCACTGGGTCCAGAAGTTTAGTCTTCCAGGGTTTTGGATTTACATTGGAGCCCAGCTTCAGAGAAGTGACAGCACAAGGAAATAACTACAAACAACTTAATATCTGGCCTCCAAGGTTCCTTCACCTCCACCGTGAAGTGGTATATAAATCTAGTGCTATTGCTATTCTGAGTGATTGATCTCAATCAATAAATAAAAATCTACACTCAATGAGGTATCACATAAATACTACAGATAGAGTAGTCCAAAATGACACATTCTGGTAGAAATATGTTGCCTGAGTATGAGTCCCAGCCAGAGGTGGGTTGCTACCAGTTTGCACCAGATTGGGTGAAATAGTAATATAAATTGCGACTGGGTTCCCCAGTTGCCACGGCATGTTTTTTGACATTTTTAATGTTCTACACATGTGCTAACCTATTACAAGCAACTGTGCATGGAGTGGATGCAAATCTCACATGCACTGAACCAGCAGTAACACTGGTAGAAACCCACCCCTGTTTCCAGCATGTGTTCAAAAGCTTGAAAAACTAAACCTCTGGTCCCAGTGAGCAACACAAAGTGGACCTAGTAGACTTCTGCTGAAGAAAACCCGGGATGTAAAAGTTTCTACTCAAGGCAAATAACTGCCTTTGCCAAGATCAACTTGTCCATAAGTAATATTTTCAGGCAAAGGTTTATCATATTCATGTGCTCTTCCTAAATAAAATCCTTAAATAGGCACAACCATACCTACATTATAAAATCAGATAAATTTTTAAGTGAAATTTTTTTTACAAACTTTAAATATTTTTATACTGTCCAGAAAAGAGACAGCTCCTTTTGTTGCTGCTCTATGCACATAGATTTGCTATGAGCATCAGTGCTTTGACATATCTGTTTTAAACACTGCTCTGTTTATCAAATCCAAGAATGTTTCCACCTCGCCTCAATGTGGCAGACTGCCACATAGTTGGTGATTGGCGCCCACAATTCTGAAAGTGTGAGAGAGAAATCAACAAGAGTCTAAGAAACAAGGCCAGCATTGATCAGACTGGACAAAACCACAAGTGTATGAAACATCTCTGTCTCACTCACTCACTCATTCACTCTCTCTCACACACACAAACACACAAATCAATAACCTCTCCTGCACACAGCTGCCCAACTCCTAGCCATCGGCACAGCAGACCAGACATTCTTTGTTTATTTTTCTGATAGATTCCCCCATAATCTGTTTCAGATTACCTTTACTTATAAAAATATTGAGACAAAGCATAAAGGCCACCATAGATGACCATAGAAGCATACAGATGCAAGTTAGGGAAGTAGAGTATTTTATGTGTATGTGTGCAAGAATCACATACTGCTATGTGTGCTTCCCTTTTTGCTTGGTAGCCTCCAAAATAAATCTTTCTTGAAATTGCTTTGGGCTGTGGAAATGTAATTCTAACAAATTAGGGCATCATTTTGACTACTTTACGAAAAGTTCACACTGTTCAGGGCATCTCTATTTCTTTCCTTCTACCCCTCACCTCCAATCTTAGACTTTAATAAGTAGGGCTCTTGATTAAAGTTTCTTTAAAATGAGTGGGAAACATCTGGAAGCATCTGTGGATCAAAAAACAGAAGGTTTCTTCACATATTTTGAGTATATACTCACATAATTAGACAGATTGAAACCCAATGAAATTAGGTAGAACAAGACTGATTCATTACTACACCATGACCTTTTTATTTATTTATCTATATATCACATATATTTAACATAACAGGCTGCTTTATGTGTACAAACTATTTGGTGTGCAGTCATTTCAGCTGAGATATGCTTTAAAGTTCTAACACACAGTATGTATGTGATCCTGTAGTTCTGTTTCAATTGCTGTATCAATAAGCTAGAAGTGCATATCAAACAGATAATCAGGGCACTACTAATTTAAAATATGAAGGTAAGATTGTAAACTTCCTTTTGTTCTTTAAACAGCTCAATTCCTGGCTTTGGAAGATCTTGTCAGTTCTGCCCAATTTATAATTTTCTTCCTCTCAATGCAGCATTCTTCTTCATGTACTTGTTTTGCTATTCAATTTTCATTCACTCTTTCCTTATAACCAAACCTCCTTAACATACTTCTTCTATTCAGGTCATTCATAGTCATACCCATTTCTTCCTAACCTTAAAACCTGTTTTCACTTCTTAACTATCCCACTCTTGGCATTATGCTTCTACTTCTATAGCAATGTTCACTTCCATATAACTAGGTGGGGGGGGGGGGGAACAGACCTTGCAATAGTCATTTTCCATATTTTGACATTTATTTATTTACTAATTAAAAGTTATATCTTTAACTTTTAAAATTTATAATTTAACTAATTATTAATAGATATAATTTAACTAATTATATGTACGGTCCCCTCACATCCAGGACATCAATTGCTTCAACTTCTACCCTCAAAATGATGCTATAGAGCACTGTACACTAGAACAACTAGACACAAGGGCAGCTTTTTCCTGAATGCCATCACTCTGCTAAACAACTAATTCCCACAACACTGTCAAATTATTTACTAAGACTGTATTACTATTATTCTTCTAATCCTTCCTAGTACCCATCTCTTTCCACTTATGACTATAACCATGTTGCTGTATCTTTACAATTTATATTGTTTTATTTGTTTCCTAGTACTATTTGTTTGCTTATTAGTAACTTATAACTATCACTAAGTGTTCTTTCTTATGATCCTTGATGAATGTATGTTATTTTTCTTTATGCACAATGAAAGCTTATGCACCAAAGACAAATTCTTTGTGTGTCCAATCACACCTGGTCAATAAAAATTCTATTCTATTCTATTCTATTCTATTCTATTCTATTCTATTCTATTCTATTCTATTCTATTCTATTCTATTCTATTCTATTCTATTCTATTCTATTCTATTCTATTCTATTCTATTCTATTCTATTCTATTCTATTCTATTCTATTCTATTCTATGCATTCCGTGCCATGCCATTGCATTCTATATGCAATCTTGCAGTGAGGCAATTCTGGGCAGTTACAAAAGATGAAAGGCTCAAACTTTCTCTGCTTGCAAACATTCCCCCACCCCTTTTTTATTTCTTTAGGCCCATTCTTGACCCTACCAAATAACTTATTTCCCTAGATTCTTTCAATATTTCACCAGAAACAAAAATATTGGTCATAGTTGTAGATCCATATTCATTCATATATGTGCATGTATGAATAAGCTTATGCTTATATCACATATTCATAACAAGTCACAACAGACTTGATTCCAGTCACATTTCTAATTCTTTCTTGGGTTTTTGAATAGTCTAATCCTTTTTATGTAGTTTCTTATCTTATTCTACACATCTATCAATTATTTGTTTATTGATTTGCTTTTAAAATAGGAGCAGAAAAAGAACAGGACCCGGAGATTACAATGCAAATGAGTACATTCACAAAGAAAGAAAAGCATAAAGAGCACTTTAAAAAATTTAAGAAAGTATCAACAGTAAAAAGACAAAGAGAGACAAAGTAAAGTATATCTTTTTAGCAGTTAGCAGCTACACTTTTATGCACACCTATGTAATATAAATATTATTCAAGTATATATATGTGTGTGTGTGTGTGTGTGTGTGTGTGTGTTTTATTTGTGCTGATAAATAAATAAATAAATAAATAAATAAATAAATAAATAAATAAATAAATAAATAAATAAAATAATTGGGGCTTACCAGGGATAGATATATATATATATATATATATATATATATATATATATATATATATATATATATATATATATATATATATATATATATATATATATATATATATATATATATATATATATATATATATATATATATATATATATATATAAATATAACAAATGTAACAAAAAAGGCAACAGTAAAAAATATTGGGTTTCTGTCTGGATGGACTCTTGTGACGAGCCTAATGACAGAGAGTGGAAGTGTGACCTTCCTCCCATACTTGGGCATACCAGGGGTTGTGACTTTAAGTATATACCTCCCACCCTGGCTGGCTGATAAAGGAGTCGTTCTCTGTAGCTCAAATGGTTAACTCCCTGCCTGGGAGGCAATAGAGCACAGGTTCGATTCCCAAAAAAACTTGGGTATGGCTAGCTGATGAGAGCTAAATAGCTTGAAATAGATCTATACTAGTCTCCCTTTATTTATTTATCAGCATAAATATAACATATATATATATATATATATATATATATATATATATATATATATATATATATATATATATAGATAGATAGATAGATAGATAGATAGATAGATAGATAGATAGATAGATAGATAGATAGATAGATATAGATATAGATATAGATATAGATATAGATATAGATAGATAGATAGATAGATATAGATATAGATATAGATATAGATATAGATATAGATATAGATATAGATATAGATAGATAGATATAGATATAGATATAGATATAGATATAGATATAGATACAGATATAGATATTGTCATATAACTAATATATATATATATATATATATATATATATATATATATATATATATATATATATATATATATATATATATATATATATATATATATATTATATTTCTTCTGAAATTTTTAGCTTTTAGCTTTTGTTACACAATCATATTTATATAGTCCATTAATTTCTGCCAAAACTTAAGTATAGGATATTGTAAAAACATGCATTTTAAAGAAGCATTATGCTTATTACATCTCCAACAGAATGCTATCTTAGTCTTCTTCTATAAAAATATGGTGGAGTCCAATACATTCAAAATATTATTTTTACTTCCATCAATCCATCCATTTATGACCTCTAACAGAATAATTTTCCCTTGATGACATTCATTTAGACTTTTTAGTATTTCTCCCTGCCCCCCCCCATGCTAAACATAGGTGGTACAACATTAAACTTTCACCAATGTTCTACTTTCCCATGTATTCACAATAAAAATTAACTCAATTCATATTTACTGAAATAAATGTCAGTTATCTCACTCATTATTAAAACTATATTTCAATTTCCTGTATGTATTTATCATTTCCATTTAAAATTTCAAGTCATATTTGCTCAGTCTCTTTCTTTCTTTCTTTCTTTCTTTCTTTCTTTCTTTCTTTCTTTCTTTCTTTCTTTCTTTCTCTTTCTTTCTTTCTTTCTTTCTTTTTCTTCTTTCTTCCTTTCTTCCTTCTTTTCCATCCCTCCCTCTCTGTCTCCCTCCCTCCCTCCTTCCTTCTTTCCTTCCCTCCCTCACTCCCACTCTCATTCCCATTTTTACCATTTACTCCTCTTTCATCTCAATTCACAATCTTCCATATGTTATGATTCTTCTCAAGTAAATCAATAGCTTATTTTTCCCATATTTGGACTTTGATCAATAGAAGTTTTTACACAACCATTTTTAGTAATTTATATATATATGCACACACACACAGCACAGCACAGATGGTAAGGACATTACTATTTAATATTGCAACTTTGTGACATTGGTGGGGAACCCACAAACTGCTACCCACTCCCCCTCTTCAACCTGGAGGCAGATACAATATACTGACACATCTTCATCATATACTTTTGAAGTTTTTCCTAAATTTTACCCTGGTGTGCTCTGTTCCAAAGAAAAATCTGAAGTGGTTTAAATAAGAATATTATGCTGCAAAATAATAATGAATTGAAATTAATTATAATGTTTCTTCATTGCTCTTCAGTTAAGTTATGCAATACATATTATATTTATGATATTTTATGTAAAATACTGGAAAATGACAACTTACTTAGATAGGGAAAGAAAAGAAAATGAAATGTGAGATAGAGATAAAGAGAGAAGTGCTTCATGTCAACAGGAGAATAACAATTTTCAAATCTTGATCTAATTCCATAATACATGATACCTCCTTATAAAGAAAGAAGTTTAGTTTGTACTATTACTCACTGACTTCATATAAATAGAGAGAAAGGAGAACTGTTGCAGAAGATGCACTGATCTGAAAGCTGGGTGATAGACAATAACAGAGGTGGGTTGCTCCCGGTTCAGCCTGAGTCTGGGTCGCAGAACTGGAAGTAACCAGACATGCCACGCCCCCGAACCAGTTCCCTCTCCTCTGCTGGGGCGCTACCATTTTATTTTTTAGTGACTGCGTGTGCACAGTTCACTGTAAATTTCTCTGTGAAGAACAATTTACATGAACAGCATATGCTCACACAAGAGCAAAGCGAGTAGAAAAGTGAACCAGTAGTAAAACTGGCAGCAACTCAGCCCTGGACAACATGTCTCTCCTAAAGAGAATAGAAAAGCCATAGAAGATTCCTGCCTTCCAGCAAATACAGTTAAGTTCAAGGCTACCAGTACATTAATTATATGTTGGTATTATCTGTACAGGATCTTGTTTATTTGGTCTTTCAAAGACTGTTGGAGTATATTAGCTGAAATTATTTGATTGACATAATGGTTCAAATGGAAGCTTTGCTCTGTTTGATCAAGCGATTGTGTTTAGGTTGAGAGCTGTGCTTCCCTTTTGAATATCAAAAAGTAGGCATGCTGGGGACAAAGTGACAGGCTAGGGCAAAACTAATCTGATTCAATTTAAAGTTAAACATTAAATTAATGAAACTCCAAACAGACAGAAAGCAGTCAAGGAATGTAATTGGATACTTTTTCATTCTTATGTCTCCTTATCTAGATTCAAGAGCACCACTGAAGAGTTAGCTTTCCTAAATGGTAGAAGAATTGGTTATGGAATTCAGGGAGGGGAAGCACCTGAATTTAATCTTAACTGATTCAGCAGAGTTCCCCTTATGATTTTATAATCTAGAGAACATTTGTATTGGTTTTTAGGTAGTGAAAAGCCATCTATAGTACATATATATAGCTAAGTTTACAGCACCTGTTGCCCTTTTATACCAAGAAGAGTAAGATGAAAGTAACTTCTCAGACAGTCTGTGTATTCACAAATTCAAAAGTATACAGCATGGGTGTCATACTCAAGACCTGGGGGGCAGATCTGGCCCACAGGGTGCTTATATCTGGCCCATAGGGCTGCCCGGAAACAGCAAAGGACTAATCTTCAGTGCCTCTGCCAGTGAAAACAGAGCTCAGGAGGGCTGCAAGGGGCCCTCTGGAGCTTCATTTTTGTTGGCAGAGGGTTACAGGAGGCCATCACTACAGTGGCAATCCAGGGAACTGATTTTAATTTTATTTATTAACCTCTAGAATTAAACAGAGCTCGGGAACACACTTTCAAGCCACCACAGGTACCTCTGACATGAGTGATGTCGAACTGATGTCGAACTGGCCATGCCCACCCTGGCCACACCACCCCGGCCCCCTGATGCAGCCCTCAATGAAATTGAATTTGACACCCCTGGTATACAGCATCAAATGATTACAGAAACATGATGGCTGATTAGTTCAAATTACAATGAACTCCATGTTTATAGCTTCATGAAATCGTTAACAGCTTGCACTGTTGCACAAACATTAATAGATACCACTTTTCATAGTTATTGTGCTTTTGTTTAGAAAGGTGGAGGAAGCTTGGTTAAATATAACATTCCAAAAATTCACTGAGATGAATCACTATAGTGGCAACCCAGGGAACTAATTTTAATTTTATTTATTAACCTCTAGAATTAGTGACAAATTCACCCACTGGTTCATCTGCACTTTTAACTAATTATATCCCACTTCTTCAATGGCCCTGTGTTAGTAGTGGGTAGATCAGAGATGCAAATGACTTTGTTCTGGCTTTCTCAAAGGTCTCAGGTTACAATGTGTTTGCAAGAGGTAATGTAATAAACAAATAAAGAGCCATTTGACAAACGAATTGGATATGTGGGTAGAAAAGTGTAGGCAGTAGTTAACAGAATAGAGAAGATGTTCCCTGTAGGCAGGAGTTATCCGGATAGAGACAATATTTTCTATATCTATCATTATTCAAGATGATGGCTTTTCAGTTGCATCAGAAAGCTGTGTGTATGTAAGTATATAATTACATGATAAACATACAATTTGCATATAGCAAATATATCTGTAGTACAGATTGACTCACAATGCTTTTTTGTTTCTCTTCTTGGACATCATACAGGCTACACAAAGGCAACAATTTCCTTAGGGCAGATTTGTTGATCCTTTTAAATAAGAAGCTCAAAAACATCAACATAAATTAGAAACAACTCTCCAAAATCTCAGACAGATATGAAGATGTCAGGAATTGACAAGGATTATTTTTATTCTAAGTATATATATATATATATATATATATATATATATATATATATATATATATATATATATATATATATATATATATATATATATATATATATATATATATATATATATATTCTATCGTTGAACTGTTGTCTTCGATATATAGATGCCTTATTACCCATATTATCCTCTCAGTTTGCTAAAGAAGACACTGAAAAACAGACGTAATGATATAGAGTTTAGAAAAATTCAAGTTCAGCAAATAATCCAAGAATTTCAAAATCTGCCAGAAGCTACTCTGACATGTTTACCACTATACCACATGAATTATGCATTCATCATACTCACATCTCAAAAACAAACAACATTGGTCTTTTATTTCCTTTGTTGGGGGCATTGATTTAGAAGTTCTACTTGGGTCAATAATCAAAGCAACATTTTCCCCAAAAATCATGGTGAGTAATAAGTTTAGAATTTTTTTTAAAAAAAATGATGAAATGACAATCTGGAAGTTAAAACAAACAAATATAATAAAAGACTACTTAACAATCTGGTAACCTTAATAACACCCAAAGTCTGTTTCCTATCCATATTGCTAGTGTGGGTAGGCGTACAATAAACCCAGCAAGATGGTTTGCAACAAAATGATTCAAGATGAAACAATCTAAGCATTATATACTAGCCATTTTATAAAACAACTAAGAGTCTAAGCCATCCCACATGAAAAACTCAAATAAAAGGCAAACAACTTTTTTAATGTCTAGTCCCGACAACTCTTGACTATGATGCTAACAATAGACTTGTATTTGTTTCTAACATATCATTGTACACATCATTTCACAAAGCTAACAGTTTTACAATTCAGCCTATGATAACATCTGCTCCTACTTTTCACTTTAGAATGTTGGCATCTGTTGGCTTGTTATGTACAATATTTTGTTTAATTCAGTTTTAAACTGTCTTTTGCTAATCTTTAACAACTACAGAGATACCTCAATGACTTTACTCTTCCCTATGTGAAACAATACAAACAATTGTGCATAGAAGTGACAAGTTTGAGAATGTTAATAACATCCTCACAAATGTATTTATTTATATTTAATTGAAATGCCCTCATTCTGGCCAGCTTACAAATAATGATAAAACTCCCAGTGTTCCCCAAAACAAAATCCTATACTGATCAATACTTTTATTGGGCTTCAGCCTCACTCTTCTACTTGTGTATCATGACCCCATTGAAGCCCAGTTCAGAAGAAGAGGAGGAGTTGGAACTGGGGCCATCCAACAGGATGGCAAGTCTCCTTTGGCATGTTTGGAGATGCCAGAGGCTGAGGATGACATGTCCCTGGCCCCTCAGGCAGTTGGTAAGGTGTAAACCAGACAGAGAGCTGCCTGCCTTTACAGACATAGAGGAGGATCAGCTGCTGACAGACAGTAGTGTTGATAGGCAATAGATCTCCTCTGATGAGGTACGATTGCCTCCTCTACTCGATCCAAGGGCACAGAGAATGAAGCATAGGCAAGCTCAAGAAGGGCTGCAAGGCTACTTGGGAGAAAATTGTCCCACTCTCATCTCAAGGAACACCTGGAGTGAAGTAACTTAAGAAAAAGCAGGGGGAGTTACTTTTTGCAAGAAACAATTGTTTATTTTGAATGACATTCCCCCAGCTTTGATTCGTGCCTTTTTGCCTTGCTTTGAGGACTGCCATTTGTCTTGACCCTTGCTTTTCTTTACCTTCAGAGCTGTCTTTGCCTTGTACCTTGTTGTTGCCCTGAGGACTGCCATTTGTTTTATGCAAGAACTTTGCCTTGTGGACTTTCATGTTAATATGTGGGCTGTTGTTTGGGAGACTGAGGGTGGCTGCCTTGAGGATAGCATGGGGCGGAGCCTTACTGGTCATTGAAGGACTGTTTGTTGAACACTTTTTGAGGGCAATAAAGGAGTATCTAAAGACATGCCTTGCCTTGACCACCTGGGTCGTAACAGTGTATATAAGGACCCAATACATTAAACAAAACATTTTTCATTCAATTGTTATAAGGAATATGTAGAGTTAAGATTCAGATAACATCATATAATTACTAAAGACAATTTTTGTAGCAATAAATTTTGCAAAACTGATATGATTTTATTTGTAGATGAGTACTCTGCAATGCAGCCTAAAGATGCAAATATCAAATTAATGGTGGCAGGGGAAGAAAGATTCCTGAAAAATTCAAAGGAAACTAAATAGATTTAGTTTCCACATTGGAAAAATGATAGATAGATAGAAAGAGAGATTGATAGGTTGTTAAATTGATAGATTGATAGGTGAGAGAGAGATTATCAACATAGATGAAAGCTTTGGAAAGGAGAATTTAAACTTAAAATAAGGAGGAATTTCTTGACCATGAGAATTAGTAAGTCATGGAATAGCCTGGCTCTTGGACCTGTATGAACATCAATAGACATTTTCAAACAAAGATTGAGCTTTTATTTGTCTGGGGTAGCATGAGTAGCTGGAAACAGAAAACTATTTCCAAAAACTGTTCCAATAGCAATATCATTGTACTTTACAGCCCTCTCTAAACAAATTACAGAGTCATCATATTGCCCCCAACAATCTGGGTCCTTATTTTACTGACCTTGGAAAAATGGAAGACTGAGTCAACTTTGAGCCATTGAGAATCAAACTGCACAACTGTTGACAGCTGGCAGTCAGCAGAAGTAGCCTGAAATACTGCATTCTAACCAGTGCACCACCACAGCTCCTATGTTTTTGTGATTCTATGTCTCTGCTCTCTAAACTTTCAAATTATGGGTTAAAAATGTTAGCCCGATCTACTCTGGATAGATTCTGAAAATGGTTTTGCAGTGCAAAAGGCATAGATAGGGTCCATATCTTTCAATATACTAAATGCTAAAAGTGTTCCAAGTCCCAATTCTATCTGGAAATGTATGAGATTGAATCTTGAAGGCTTTTGCAGGGGCTCCTTTTCGACAACAATTTGCCACAATCTAATTCCTAACCACAAGAAAGAAAGATTAAGCCTGCTTGCCACTTTCCATGCTCTGCATTCTCCTTTACAATTGCTATTTACTTTTCTCTTTGTTTTCTTTTGGTTTTAAAGTCATACACCCTAATTGCATAGACATAAGCCTCCTCTCTAATTTTGGCCCTCTTAAAACCTCTGACTCTGGTTCTGAAGAGTGCTTAAGCAATTTAAAGGAGTGGATAGACTGCTCCAGGTGACCTTGTGTATGCATCATTACAATCTTGTCTACAAACCTATTTGTTCAGGCAGTTCGTTCTTTTTTTCCTTCACTCTGTTATTTTCCCCTTCAGCTGCTAAATGCCAAGCCCCCATAAAAGTCCTATTAGAAAGCTATTTTAAAATACACAATTGAGGAGCTATAGGAAAGAAGGGTAAGAATGTGCTACTTGACCTCCCTCCCGCCTTCCCAAAACAAAAACAAAATACTTTCAGAGAAATTAGTTTAACCAGAAGAGCAGCAAAATCCTTGGCTTCCTCATAGCTCTCCCTCTGTATCTTTGCTTTCCAGTGGTGTAAGGTTTTGTTTGTGGGTTTAAGGAAAAAAAGGCTGAGAAAATAAAAGAGAATTGCTGATGCAGAAAGTACAAACAAAAAATCAAAGCATTAGCCAGCACCAGAGTAGAATGTACTTTTTTGCTCTCTTTTTTAAGCAGTAGCCTGCGGCCACTTTCAAGAAGGAGCACATATCATTACACAACATGTAATTTCTTTGCTTGCCAATTAAATGGAGGCCAGGTGGTAGGCCCAATTTGTCTGAATAAAAATGTTACTAGAAAATGTTCTCCTTACCAGTTCACTTGCAGGAAAAATATGTATTTTATTAGTAGAGAACAATCCCTCTCTAAAAGTAAATACTTTTTTAAAAAAGTGTGCATTTGCCTGATTAACATCAGCAGAAAGAATTCATTGTACCAATAAAAGAATAAAAGTGCAAATAAAAGATCCAGTAAGTTTGTAATTGCCAAACTTAAGTTGGAATTCAACCTTGCGCATAATTATTTGTAAGAAAACAAAACAGGAGATCTCAGATTGGATCTTTCTGAGTGCTTGTCTGTGTGTCCATCCGTCCATCCATCCGTCCATCCGTCCATCCGTCCATCCGTCCGTCTGTCCATCCATCCATCCATCCATCCATCCATCCATCCATCCACCCACCCACCCACCCACCAATCCATCCATCCATCCATCCATCCATCCATCCATCCATCCATCCATCTACTATTTATCAATCTATGAATCTATAATCCATCATTTATCTATCATCATGTAGCTAGCTAGGTAGCTAAGTAGTCAATTTAAATCTTCAGGAAGATGAAAACAGCTTCTGCTGGGTTCCGGAGGCCCTCCAGAAGCCAGAAATGGGCATGTTTCTGGACTTCCAGAATTTCTGAGTGGCCCTTTTCATTTTCCCCATGCTCCAGAGGCTTTTCTTGAGCCTCCAGGAGGGTGAAAATGGCTTCCCCCGGGCTTTGGAAGTCTCCTGAAGACTTCTAGAACTTTCGGGAGGTCCATTTTTCTCCCTCTCAGAACCTCCGCACAGGCCCTGTACTTACCTGGTATCCAAAATGGGCCACACGGAGACTCCTGGGAGGGGAGGGATGGGCAGGCCCAGACACTCCTTGAAACTACTGGTTCAGCAAGCCAGATGTAAAATTAACATCTGATTTACCTGAATTTGTCTGAACCGGCTGAATCCCACCCCTGATTACATGGTCTGAGAACTGAAAACAATATGGTTCCATGCTTATCTATAAGGACTATCTCCAGAAAGTTAAAAATACAAAGTTTCTACTTGGACAAAGGATACACGTGTTATGGACTTCAACATGATTCAGTTGTTTTACTTTACTATTCAATTCCTATGTAAAATCACTGGACACATTCAGCCAAAGATTTAAGGTATAATAAGTAAGTGGACAGATGAGAAGAATGTAGGGTAATTCGGGATTTTAGTACTTGCTACCGACTTTTTTAATGTGAGAAAACATTTTTCTATACCAGAAAAAAGTATAGAACAATAAATTTAGGTTATTGTGGATTTACATCCTGGAAGAAACCAATTACTGGTAGGAAGATATCAACTGCATCCATGCCAACCAAATACATGGAGAATATGTGGACTGTTGCACTGTATTTTCTTTCTGAGACTGAGAAAGCCTTTTGTAGTCTCCTAGCCCTTTGTTAGAGAAATATTGTTAGAAAATGAAATCTTTATCAAGACCCATATAATACTTTATTTCTCCAAACTATGTCTTTCAGTCTTTTTTTTTTAATGGCTGCTTGATTTGGAATTCTGATTTAATAGCTTCACTGAAGATGCTGGGGAACAAAAAGGATTCTGGAAAATAGCTGAATATGTTTTGCCTACATAATTTAGGGGAATCTCATTTGCGCTTATTTCTTTTCAACCATGTGTAAAATAATTCTAAACTTGTTACACATTTAGTGAAGAACATCTGGATCCCTGGATAAACACACACAAGTGTCTTGTGTGATTTATGGTTCCATTTTTCTGCCTATGCCCAGGGCCAATTTTCTTTCCTATTGTATCTCCCCATGTCAAACTATTCCACTCCTCATTTGTTCAATTTTGTCATTTTAAGTATTTTAAGGTAGCTTTAGCTTTCTTCCCATCCTTATAAATCCAGCATAAATGCCTTATGCTGGTAGCTGTACTATCTGCTTGATTAATAGATTTATTGCTGCTTGGAGGAATTCCAAAAGAGTAGAACTTCAAAATAAAAATCTTAATGTGGCCCTGAGATAATAAAGTGAAACAGCAAATTATTTTTTATGTATTTAAATATACCTATTCAGAAAAAGAAGCACTATCTCTAGCTGTTCAAATGTTTCCACTGTTTTAAATATTTGTACATTTCCCAAAAGCAATTTTACCAAAAGGAAGAAAAAATGTTTTTTTGCGTGTTTGACATCTTCTGTTTCATCTTTGACTTCTTGTAATCACATATTTACTATGATCCCCATAAATAGGAATTTTATGCTCTTAGCTAGGCATCATTCCAAATGATACCTAGAGCTGTGATGGTGAACCTATGGCACATGTGAGCACATGTGCTGTCACCAGCTGCTCTTCTGGTTTTTGGCTGGTCTTCATGGGTGTAGGAGCACCTGAAAACAGCCCAAACAATGACCAAAGCCAACCTGAAAACAGGCCATTTTGGGGGCATTTTTAGGCCACTTTTTCAGGCCTGAAAACAGCCTGAAAACAGCCCCAAATGGCCTGAAAATAGCCAGAAAAACAGCCAGAAAACAGATATATGCACATTGGCCAGCTGGTTGTCAGATTTCCAACATTCCGGCGTGCACACATGTATGCACATGCACGCATTTTCCAGTTTGGGCACTGAATCTGAAAAGGTTCACCATTACTGCCCTAGATATTATACTCATTATCATGGAAAATTAAATCTTTTATTCAGATAATGGGAACTTGATAAGTGGAAAACTGTTGCATGGGCAACATTAGACTTAGATATTGTTATACTAAAAGTCTGAGAAGTGTTATCCCAGAATTTTCCAAATCTAGGTACAGGAACAATGGCCATCAATACATGAAAGACTATTGATTTTATTGATACCCCAACTTTCTTATCATAAAGCACTTGAGATATGTAACAATCAAAAATAAAAAGTATTTAAAATTGTTTAAAATGGTTAAAAGTAATTATTGGACAACAGGAGTGGCTGTGGAGAAAGATCATAACTGCTTTGCATTTTAGCAAAGGAAAATAGGAAAATGGGAGCTTAGAGGTACTTTTGATGCCTCAGTTGAGGCTAGAATTTACAAGTTGGGATCTTCTGGATACCCTCCAAACATGTTTTTAGGCAATGCATTCACAATCAGCCTTGTTCTTTTAATCTGCACTTTTTTGAGTGTGATATGTGACACATGTATTTTTTTGGAACCCGACAGAGTTTTAGATTTATCATTTGAAACAGCTGTAAGATGCTACTTATTTCAGTAATATGATCAGAATAATATAGAATAGGACAGAATAACAGAGTTGGAATAGATCTTCAGGGTCTTCTTGTCCAATGCCCTGCTTAAGCAGGAAACCTTATACCGTTGCAGACAAATGGCTGTCCAATCTCTTCTTAAAAACTTCAAGTATTCACATTTCTGGAGACAAGTTGTTCACTATCACTATCAGTCCCTACGTATGTGAGTCTTCTGGCTTTTTAGGCCTCCATGGGATTTACAAAGAGAAGACAAAGTGAGAGCAGAACACGACTCTCCATTTTCTATGTTAAGGGGTTTGTTTGTATGGCTGTAAAGGGCTAACCTTAATTATATAAATAAGTTTGCTAGCCACATGAAATATCCTCCCATACACTTAAAGAAAGGCAACTAGTCTTATTTATATTGATTTTGAAAACTTGTTTAGTAAAATATTTTGAACATAAAATGATTCCGTGTTGAATGCCATCACATATTCTTGGGGGCAATCAGTGGACTATTCAACAAGTTAGTATGTAATGAATGATGTTCCTGTATTCACACACTAGGAGTTCTTGTTCACCAAAGATCACTGCTACCTATTGAAGAAAATTGAACATTTTCTTCTTTTGTATTACTAAAGGGTACTGAATAGAGGGGTCGGCTTTTAACCATCCTCCATCTCCAACTCACTGAGAAACTTTCTCGTTTTCCAATCTTGTGGTAAAATTGGAATAATATAGGGATAAGAATAATATAAGAAAATATTTAAATAAATCCACAACTACACTCATTAGCACACATGCACACAAAATCAGGTGTCTGTGCCAGTCTTCTTGATATACAGACAAGTCCAGGCATATTTAAATAAATAAATAAAATTATTGCATCCAAAATAATTGAAAATCCTCTTTTTAAGTTTCTTAGCCATTTTTTTTTCCTAAAGAAAGGAACAGAAAGATATTTAGGAACGTTGCATTAATCACTCTTGTCTTGTACCTACAAAAGCTACATCTACTGATCTGGAGCTAGCCATTTCATATACACTTTTATGATTCTTAATGTATTTGTCTGGACAGATCTTGATCACAATGATGGCATAACTAAATAGTAATTCAGTTTTATCTACACCAATTGTGATGGAACGACCTATTAGATATTATAAAGTTCATTGCTACACGATTCTGGCACATATATGTATTTTGACCTTCAAGTCTAGTAAAGAGCCATTTGCGCCTCAGGAGTACTTGCTGCAGGACAAATGATGTCTTATTACACTCCTGTCTGACTGAATGCAGCATGAGGCCACATTGTCATCTGGTGTAAATCAAAATAGCTCATGTAAAATGAATGGAGCTCTGCCAGTCTAAACTAGCTTGCCCCCCCTCCTCCAGCCTGTGTTTTTCTTTGCGCTATCTAATCTCTCTCTTCCACTTTATATAGCACAACAGCAAAGACAAGAAACAACAATGTCACATTGTCTCTTTATGTAACTGTGCTGCAAAAAAAAAAGCGCTGATAAATGGATTTTCAAAATAAGCAAGGGGGAAAGAAATGAGCGCTGATGATATTTGACATGATTTCTTTATGTAATATTTGCTTGGACTGACTTTCCACTCAAAATGCCAGGATAAGCAATTTCAGGCACTGATTGAAGCTCAAAAGTTTCCCCACAGGAAATGGTATGAATGTTCGGTAAGTAGTCATTGGAAATGTTAAAAAGTACGCTGCTCATACCATATAAAAACATTTGGACTGTAATGGTTTAAAAAGGAATTTTAAAGAAAACATACATGCACGTTAGATACTTAAAAATAGTTTTCCTTCAGAATTGTGCACACTATCTATTGCAATGCTGAAATCTGCATGGGAGTAATAGAAAATACTTAAATTAGAAATTCATAGATTTCAGACAATTACATTTCTCTCTGTTATGAGCAAACATCCCATCTGGAGTCAAAGTGATGGGCCAGTAACTTGGTCACAGTCTGCTTGTAGTACAACAACAGATAAATTTTCAGCCTGTTATCTTTGGTCGATTGCTTCCGAAACCAGCAAAAGATGAATAGTGTTCCTGTCATCTGGCTGCCAATTCAGGAGCCTGTTGAGAAGCAGTCACTACAGATTGTATTTTTCTTATTGCTATTAAAAATGTGTAAAAGATCAGCATGGTCATATAAAGTAGTTATTAGACAAAGCATAGACCTCCTTTTTGGAAAGTTGAAATGGCAGGGTAAAAGTTCTGCTAAATTATATGGGGCTAAAATAAATAAATTAATTTTAAAAAGTAACAAAAAAGAAAGCAGATGCAATAATAACTTCCATAAAAGTTCCATGTATTTCTATACACAGCATTTAAAACTATTATCACTGTGTCTGTCTGTCTGTCTGTCTGTCTGTCTGTCTGTCTGTCTGTCTGTCTGTCTATCTATCTATCTATCTATCTATCTATCTATCTATCTATCTATCATCTATCTAAATGGCTGTGTGTGTTTATATTCCAGCATAACTCTGAAACCCTTTGAGCAATTTCAACCATACTTGGTACACAGATGACTTACTCTATGGAGAAAAATACTGTGGGGTAAGACACCCCTAACACCCCTCAGTGTGTGGTGTGTGTGTATGTGTGCTCAGCTCCACTGCGCTTGCCAGACAGCTGATTTTTGGGTCTCTGCTGTGCATGGGAGCGCAAAGGGTGTAGTGTGAGCCCACCTGCAGCCTGTTTCACCTCCACGGAGCCTGCAGGGAGGTCTACTAGGTTCAAAACAGGCCACCTGGGGGAGGGGGTGTCATGCACACATTCGCAGGAGGCAGGGGGAGTGTGGGGGGGGGTGTCGTGCAACAATATAAATATAATTCATTCTTTTTCCAGCCTAATATACAGGATTAGGATGAATAAATACCCGGGCAACGTCGGGTTATCGGCTAGTTATATATACAGTGACCATATGGTCTTTATTATAAAGGACAGCCTTTTATTTCAGAAACCTGTCCTTTTTGAAAGTTTAATAGTAACTAAATTTTATTGAATAAATTAATAATTTAATTATAATACATGTATTTCAGGTTACTTTTTTACCAATCTAATTTTTTTAACTTCCTTCCTTCCTTCTTTCTTTCCTTCCTTCCTTCCTTCCTTTCTCTTTCTTTCTTTCTTTCTCACTTCTATTATTTTTACAAATAAATCAAGGTGGCAAACATATCGAACACATTTTCCTACTGTTCTATACTTCTAATGCTTACAAGGTGTCTAGAATCTGGAATTCTTGATTCCTAAGTCAACAGAAAGGAAGTTTAGAACCTAGATGCATGTTTAACCAATGAGCACATTTGATTTAGTAAGGTCTAATTATAAAGCTGTGCAGTGCATTTGAAAGGACTTTATGAGAAGTAAAACAGTCACATGCTTCAAAAGTCTCAAGGTAGCTGCTTCAAAAATAAAAAAATAAAAAATATACAGTATGTATACAGAACTATTTCACTAGCAATCCTAGGAAAAGTGTTAATTTGTAGATACATTCTCACATAACTAGGGATAGCTAGCTCCATGTTCTCCTGAAATAGTTGGGCAGGTTTCCAGAAGACACAGCTGCTTTAACCCTTTAGGAAGGCCCTTTTTGCTCAGGAAGCTTGTTTTGCAAAGTAATCGCCTCTATTGCTTTGCACACTTCAAGTGTGTAACTTTTCAGGCTGAGGTGCTAATTGATGCTTCTAGATAATACAATGAAAATCAACTGACCTTTTCTTAAAAACTATAAATCCACTAATATAAGAATGAGCCCCAAGGGAGCCAGTCTACACTGAATGGATGGAAATTTGGTATGAAAAATTGATCCCCAAACCAGATCTGAATAAAAGTATGTTTAAAGGTATAAAAATGTAAGATGAGATTATATTTATGAATGACCAGGTCAACCAGTAGAGGTCTTATGCAATCCAATAACCAGAAGATGAAGATAAAAACATTGAGAGTTCAGAGAGCTCCTTCCTTCTTTCTTTCCTTCCTTCCTTCCTTCCTACCTACCTACCTACCTACCTACCCACCCACCCTACCTACCTACCTCCGTCCCTCCTTCCCTCCCACACAAGTGATTCTTGGTAGCTTGCAAAGATTAAAACATGTAAAAAAAATCCACAATATACACCCCTGGCACCCAAAGATAAACAATAACACCACTCACAAAAAGTGCATTCATAACAGCAGTGTTTCTCTATCAACTTGGCCCAAATGCCTGGCAAAATAGCCATGACTTTAATGCTTACTGAAAGGCAAACAGGTTTGAGCCATCCAAATCTCTGGGGAAACACTATTCCACAATATAGGCAGCCACTGCTGTGAAAGAGCACATTTTGAGTCCAACAAGATTGATTGTTTGAGAAAAGGAACCTGAAACATGTCCTTTCTACCATATCTGATTGAACAATCAGAAACAATAGGAGAAAGGAACTTCTACTAGTAGCCTTTTCCATGCTATGAATGAATTTATAGGTACTCGAGAGCCCATGCAGCTTGCATAGAAATTGTGTTATATGGGTTTAATGATGAATGGTAAAAAGTGTCCATGTCACTGTATTTTGAACCAGCTGTGTTTTCTGAGTGCTTTTAAGAGGAGCCTCAGTTAGACTGTGCTATAGTAATCCATATGTGAGCTGACTAATGCAAGAGTCACCATCATCAAATATAGATGAGATCTTTGAAGGACATAGGGAAGCTCCATTGCCAAGGCAACCAACAGATAGATAAGGCTTAAACCAAGAAAGTGGTTTGTTAAAATGACCCGACAATGCTCCACCCCATCCCAAATTCACATGAACATGGAGAAAAGGAAGCACATTCAGACTTGCAAGTTTCTGTAACTATAGATGTTCTAATAGAAGTAGCTTAAGGTTTAGGTTTGTTTCTTAGTCTGATTTATCTTATAGGGCTAACAGCAAGGCCTTCCAACCTAGGAATGGGTGAAATTAGTGCACACAATAAACTTGTGCAAAATCCCCATTGGCCATGGCAGCTACCTGTTCTTTGAGCAGGAGCTAAGAGTCCAGCTAGATCCCCATGCAGAAAGATGGAAAAGCCATTCAGTTTCACCGGAATTGAGCTAAAACCTGTTTTCTCCACCCAGACCCACATGACCCAGGGGTACTAGGAAAGGACTTCAACATCATTGCTTGGTCAGCCTCAGTTAAATATATGCAATAGGGTATCATTGAAGTATTGATGATATTGTACCCCATGCCAAAGGATTTCCTCACCCAGCAGCTTCTTGTAGATATAAAATAGGAATGAAGAAAGGGATCTCAGGCTTCATCACTCTCCCACTAATAATTCCAACCAGAAATAGTCCTGAGAAAAGGAGAAAAAAATCACCTTAATATGGTGTTTCCTACTCACAACCAGGGGTGAAATTCAGCAGATTCTGGCAGGTAGAACTGGTAGCAGAAATTTTGAGTAGTTCAGAGAACTGCCAAATACCACCTCTGGCTGGCCCCAGAGTGGGGTGGGAATGGAGATTTTGCAGTATCTTTCCCTGCCCACCAAGCCATGCCCACAGAACCGGTAGCAAAAAAAAAAAAAAAAAGAATTTCACCATTGCTCCCAACCAACCCGCTAAACTGCCTAGAAGGATACTATCATCAATGATATAGAAAGCCACTGAGAAACCCTGCATCCTGAGATCACCTAAAGTCATTGACAAGTGCAATAAATACAGTGTCAATTCTATAACCAAGCCTGAAGTTTTATTGAAAAATGTCCAGATAATTTGTTGCTCCTAGGGCACTCTGGAGTTATAAGGCAACCATTTTGTCAACAAACTTCCCTTAAAAAGGAGTATGGAAGGAGTAGATAGCTGGATCTTCAACATGCATAGAATCATCCTTTACCATAAAGAAGCATTTACCTCTGCACTGTAATACTGTATCCTGTGATAGCCAGATATTTTAAATCGTTTCTCCTGATTCCACTTGACAATCTTTCAGCTTCTTCACTTATTCAGTAATGTCTATGAATCACCAAAGCACCACTCAATATATAGGGATTACAATTTGCTTAGGTTTACTTCATTTCTGCACTTGCATTCAGCTTTTAATGTTCTTTTCCCAGTAGGAATCCTTCCTAGAAATTGCTTTACTCACAAATTCTGTCAGCACACTGTTCATGATCCTACAAAGGAATCCATTTCATAAATTATCTCCAAAGGTATCAAAATCTCACAAACAATACTATATATAAACAGTTATTTGAACATTTTGAGACAGTTCTACCTAATTCCTATTCCCATAAAAAGGGTACTACTACTGAAAAATAATATTGTGAACAGCCAGATTAAATAAAATACTGAAAGAGCAAACTCAGGTGATGAGTACTAATAGGATTGGGCCAAAAAGACCAATTAACTATTAGGAGATATGAACAACTTTCCCCAAGATTTTCAGAAGTACAAAATATTTAATATGCACTCTTACAAACCTTTATTCATTTGACATATTTGGACAGGTCTCAATTGCAATTGCTCTTTGGTTAAATAACATTTAAATTCTATTTACACAAATAAGGACATCTGCCTTCTTTGGCACTACACCAGTAGGTAATTTGATTGCTGCCAGGGCATATGTCTTGATAGCATGGATCTTGTTCTTTCCACTGAGCTGGATGTTCATGATCTATCTCATCCCTTGAGGCACTGTATTTGGATGTTGTTGTTTTCCATGCCTCCTCCTCCTGGTTCTCATCTGATTATGGGATACTGAGTTACCAAATAACTGCTCTGTATGTCCGCTACATGACATGCTGGTAGTTCCACCACATCAGTCTTAACTACTTTTTCTCTCTTGACTACTGTCTGGCCACAGTTCTTCTGTATGAATGACATTCCAATGTTTACACTGTAGATCCAGGCCCAGCAATTAGTGAGTCAATGATTCGTTCACTCTTGACATGTAGAGAAGATGGTTGATGGTAATCCCATTCTTGAAATTACAACCATATCCAATCCTTGTGATTATCTGAACGAGAAGGTTCAAATCTAGGCAGAACAGCAGCAGGGATAGTACCTCACCTTGGTGTACATTATTATTCAAAATCATGTATGACCCCTATAGGGCATTACAGAAATGTAACTTTAAATGTTGTTAGGTTTTACCTTGATTGTTTTGTCTATAATTTTAAAATAGGAGAGCCAGTTAGATATAGAGGTTAAAGCACCAGGTGCTAGACTATGAGTTCTAATCCTGTCTTGGGCACAAAGACATCTGGGGGACTCTCAGTCTAAGATAAAGTGTTACAGCAAACCATTTCCAAAATCCTGCTGACTGCAGGGTCCAGGTAGTAAACTAGGAGTCAAAAACTGACTTAAAGATTCTATATCTGCATATTTATATCATTTGTATCTATTTATTTTCATCCCAGATCTGATAGATGTATGGGAAAGGATTAATGAGAATGTATGTATTGTCACTGTGGAATACAATAATCAGTAACCAATTATTACCATAAAAAAATCTTTGCATTCCCCATTTTACTGGATTGGAAAGAAAGCGATGTGAACTATTTTTGGATACCATGTGAATGTTGAAAAGGTTAATGTCAAGAACAGTGATGGTGAACCTATGGCACACGTGCCAAAGGTGGCAGACAGCGCCTTCTCTGTGGGCATGCGAGCTGTTGCCCCAGCTCAGCTCTGCCACACATGCCTCCCACCAGCCAGCTGGTCTTTGAGTCTCTACTGTGCATGTGCGGGAGGGGCACATGTGGGGGCATGCATATGTGGGAGACACGTGTGCATGTGTGGGTCATGTGGGGCCCCATGAAGCACATGCAGGGGGCAGAATGCATGTGGGGGCATGTATGTGCAGGGGACAGGAAACATGCAAGGGTGGGGCACACACACAGGGGCGTGGGACACATGCGAGGGCCATGTCCACATTGCATTTTGGGGGTTTATACACACATGCTTTGGCACATGGTCTGGAAAAGGTTAGCCATCACTGGTCTAGACTAATTACCTTCTATTAAGAAAGGACTTTTTTCATTTTTATTAAAATAAGCAGTTAGATGTTTTGTTTTTGTTGAAAGGAGGCAGCCATATCATGGACCTCTTCTTTCTGCTAAACTCTATGGAGGATGTAAATCTTCTTTTCTAAAACCCATCAATTTATTTGGGTTTTGGTCTAGACAATGTAACTAGCCACATCTGCAGAAGGCAGGCATCCAGCTTTTCCTGCACTCCGAGAAACAATGGCCACAGTGAGCAAAAGAGCACAGGAAAGTAGGTATGTTTATATCATTTAAAGTACAGAACAGTAACTGAGTCGCTTCCAGTCCTTGAATATGCCATCATTAGTACCCCCAAGGAGGAATCATAGATGGTTTGCAATGAAAAACTTGTATTGGAAGTAGAAGGGGAAAACAGTGTCCAAACTGGAATACCTATTCTGTCTCTGTGGTGGGTTGGAGGCAGTGGTGGGTTTCAAAAATTTTTAGAACCTCTTCTGTGATGTGGCCTGCTTTGTGGGAGTGGCTTGCCAGCCATGTGACTGGGTGGGAGTGGCTTGCCAGCCATGTGACCAGGTGGGAGTGGCTTGCCAACCATGTGACCAGGTGGGAGTGGCTTGGCAGTCATGTGATTGGGTGGCATGGCCAACGTGTAAAATGTGGTGAAACTCACTTAACAACGCTCTTGCTTAGCAATCAAATTTTGGCTCAGAAACTCTGGAATTTGAAGCACACAAGTCTTAAAGCTGTTCAAGTTACAAGACCCTTGCACCCCTAACCCTTTAGAAAAAAACCCCAAGGGTGTTCAAACTTGACAGCTTTAAGACTTGTGGACTTCAACTCCCAGAATTCCCCCTCCAGTCATGTTGGCTCAGGATTTCTGGCATTGAAGTGTGCCAGTCTTAAAGTTGTCAAGTTACAAGACTCTTGCACTCCTAACCCTTTAGAAAAAAACCCCAGGGATATTCAAACTTGACAACTTTAAGACTTTAAGGTTTAGATAGGACTCTTAGAGATGGGTGGGGCGATTGGTGAGCCAGCCAATCAGTGAGTGGTGGGTGGGGCAAGCATGGTGTGGACGGGTAGGAGGAGGGAGCTGGAATCGGTTCTAAATGGCACGGTAGATTTGTGGAAAGTCTTCTATAGAAGAGGTTAGAACTGGCAGGAACCCACCCCTGGTTGGAGGTGAGACAACGGAAATGTCGTAAAAATGTCTTCTTTCAAATATTTACTGAGGTCAATATTTTCTGTTTAATGGAATGCAATTAAGTTAAAACAAGTGACTGTATTCTTTTGCTAATGCTGAGAACTGTCTGAGAAGTTCTGGTGCAATTTAAACCTAATATCCCTGGGTTGAAAAACTCTGGACAACCACAAGATCGAAGCAAGATGTAATGATCTGTCCTTCAGAGGCAGAATGAAGAATAGCAGCAGCAGATTAAACAATGGTCAACTTAGCTCACAAAAGAAAAGGAGGCATGGCAAACATCACAGAAGAGACCCTTGCTAATTTCTTGGGCAAAATGGGAGGGAGACACACTTACAGAGTTTCAATATTTTGTTATTGTAATCTTAATAGAAAGGTACCGTAGTATTAATACTTGTGGTTGGTGCTTCGTGCCTGAATTATAGTTGCCTAGAATTCTGCATCTCAGATATAGTATGTCCAGTATAGTGGAATCATTAATAAAAAGAAAGAAGCCAGAGTCCAAATTGCGCTGACTGTGTGTGGTGTATGTGTATTGTGATGTTTAATGGAAGTGCAATTACGAAAAATTAGCCATAATCCTCATGTCAATGTTTCTTTCCTTTTTGAATTGTAATTCATTATTCCTTGTAGTATCATAAGAAGAGAAAGATTTTACCTCTGCTATGGGTGAGAAAACCTCCAGGTGCAATCAATCAAATTATGCCTGCCTTGCATTCCACTCTCATCTCAGAGCTGTGAGCATCAAAAGAGGGTATCAGTTAACACTTCGGAACAAATGGTTTCTAATTCCACTGGTATTCTTTGTCTAGTGATAATGTTAATCACAGTGACCTATCTCAGTGTTACATGTGGGATTGTTTAGAGAATAGAAGAAAAAATTCCAGTATTACATGCTAGTATCTTTAGGGCAAAATTGTAGAATTAGCGGTATAAAGCTCCAATTATGACTTCTCAGAATTAATAAATAATATTTTATATAGAGAACTGCTTGCAGAAATCAGTGCTCCGCTTCCCTTTCCCAACAGGCAGGTAAGTTCTTCTACTGGGTGGGGAGGAAGTGAGGAATTGTGAAACTGAGTGCGAAACTGTCATGAAACATTGAAAATGAAGATCCCATGACTGTAAAAGCATCTCAGCAACACAGCAGCAGCCAGTAGCAGCGAAGCAGCCACAACTTTCCCAAATTTCATTCTCTTGGCAGTCACAGATCCCAGATTTTGTGCACATCCAATAAGTTAGCCTAGTTGAAGTATCTTGGTTCAATAATTATTGCTCTATGATGAACTATTTCACCCAGTTAAATATCATGGCAAGAAAAGTTTTAGTAGTACATAGTATAGATAGATAATGTATAAGTCATATAGTCATACTTCAGTATTCGACTGCTTTAAAACTCATCACATTTGGTATTCGAAACATTTTGAAGCAGAAATCTTGTCCTAGCACTCATCTTTCTCCCAGTAGTCGATATAAAAGGAAGAAGCTGCTGATGTCAGCTACCCCATGACGCTCTATCTCTTCTGGATAAAATAGCTGTTCACATTGTAACTTACATGGTTTTCTTGGTATCCATCTTTTTAAATATTTGTTGTGTGTTCTGGAACTAAAATACTAAGATACTAAAGTACAACTGTCATAGTGATATCGAAATATTATTATTTTTTATATCTTACAACATAGTTTCTTTGTCAATTGTTTTTGATTCTCTATTTTTAGTGACTTTGTAACTTTTTAAAACATTGTTTATTATTTTATATTAAATATATAAAATAAAAAACAGAAAAACAAACACACAAAACAAAGCATACATTCAAACCTAACAACAACATAGAAACAAAGAAAAAAACCAGTACATTAAAACATTAGAAAGAAAAGCAGATAATAACAAGACCTGGCAATGGCTAAGAGTAGGAAAGTTGAAGATAGAGACCGAAGAATTAATTTGGGCTGTACAATACCAAGCCTTAAGGACAAAGGCATACAAAACCAGAATTGAGAAGAGAGCAACAGACAGTAAGTGCTGCCTATGCAAAGAAGCTGAAGAAACAGTGGGACACCTGGTAAGCCACTGCAAGAAGATCACAGAGACTGACTACAAGCAGCAGCATGACAAAGAAGCAACAATGATGCATTGGAACATCTGCAAGAAATGTCATTTGCCTCCAAGCAAGAATTAGTGGATTATACAATAGAGGAAGACATAGAAAATGAAGAGGTTAAATTGCTTTCAGATTTTAGAATTCATACAGATAGGCACCTGCCATGGGCACCTACCACATAGTATCCTGGACTTAACAATTGTCAAAAAGAAAGACAAAAAAGTCAGGATAGTGGATGTTGCAGTGCCTGGAGTCAGCATAATAGAAGAGAAAGAACTGGAGAAGATCACAAAATACATCTGATAGAAATTGAGCAACTCTGACAATGGCAAGCAAGAGTAGTACCAATAGTAATTGGTGTCTTGGGTTCAATCCCAATATAACTGGTGTGCCATTTGATAAATTCATTGGCACTGACAAATTTGCTATCAGTCAATTGCAAAAGGTGGCTTTACTTGGAACAGCTTCCATCCTGTGATGATATATGTAGCATCATCCAGATCTGCCTATTCCAAGTCCTTGGTAAGGCCTCAATAGGTAGACAAAAATGCCAAACCCAGTCTGAACATCTGGATGACTATGCAATGTGTTGTTGTTGTTATTGGGCAGTCTATGCTTATAATCAACCATAGTCTTTCTCATATTACTTTTTTTCTTTGTAAAATTTACCAATTTTCTACATTCTTTAATATTAAATAAACAATATTAAAATACAGCCCTTGTCTATTTAGTTCTAATATTTTAAAGCATTTTAACCACAAAATTAATCTTTCAGAATTACTATCTGAGTTATCTGTTTAAAATTTTCTTGCATCCGGTGCTTGTTAATCTTTTTTCTATAAAAAACAAATTCTTCAAATTCTTTTAAAAAATCCTTTCTTTAATCCCAAAAGAATGTTGATTCATCAAGAGGTTTTGTCTTATCCTGCCAAACAGAGGATCTCTCTTTAACTGTAATTTGTTTACATCTGATATTAAGAAAGTGAGACATTTGTGAATCTTATGTCCATTACAAGTTGCATTGTGGTTTATTTTTATTTATTTATTTAGTTTTAAAACAGGTATAAGTTTAAACATAAGCATGAAAACAGTTAATGGGTACGAATAAATGGAAACAGTAGGACAGGGATGGTAGACACATTGGTGTGCTTATGCATGCCCCTTACAGACCTCTTAGGAATGGGGTGAGGTCAACAAAAGACCAGTCAAGTGAAGCAGTAGGAGTGGAGAAAGAAACCTGTAACTGCCTGTGATCAATTAATTATAAGCACCACTGCAATCAATGGTTGTGCACCTGATTGAAATCTCTCAATACCCAGCCTCTCAACTGATAAACTAATCACCTCAGTTCTGGTGGTTTCCTCATGAGAAGCAGTTATCCAAAGTACAAGTGGATTATCTCTTTATCTCTCTTAGTCTGGAGAGACCAAAATTCACCCTCTGACCACCAATGTCCACCATAATACTTTCCATGCTCCTTCAGGGGTATCTAAGTTGCCTTAGAACCTTACCCATAAGCTCCTTTGCTTATAGATTTGGAGCTGATAACATTTTTAGCCCACCATTGCTTAGCTGGGCTAACCAATTAGCTACGACTGAAAAAGTCAGTGCAAATATTCTATGTCCCTCTTTCAGACTTTCCAATTACTGAAGAAACTTCCAGTAGAGCTTCAGTTGTCTATGAACTAATCAACACTGTTTCCTACTTCCCTCACAAAAAGATAAGAAAATAGCTCCCCCTTTTTTAAAGACACCAATACAGTAATTTTGTTTAGCCATTTCTATTTATATTGTATTGTCAATTGCTTGGCAAAATGTTCTTCCTGATTGGTTTGGCGGAGGATGCTGGGGAACTGCAATGGAGCCTTGATTTTGGACAGAACTAATGCCCTGAAAATCCTCATCTCATCCTGGTCTTTAGTGACTTTAGTGAGCTTTTCTGGTGAACTGAGTATTTCTAGACAATCCTGAATGTGTGATTCCTATATAAATGTGCACATCAGTGGAACTACATTAAAGATTTTTTTTCCCTTGAATTGTCCTGGTTGAACCATGAACTGGCAGCTATGAGCCATGAGAGGCAAACTGTTCAATGAGAAAACTTACATCCTGAAATGCTGAATAAATTGTTGGGAAACAGGATGTACCTGTCTCTCATATGATGGAAGAAATAAAACCTGGGTTTCCAAGAAATAATGAACAACTGCAGTATTAATGCATCAATATTGGTTTACAGTCAGTGTTGTACAATTGACAGGGGAATGTAAAACAGCAGAGCAGGTAAAAACATTATGTGTTAGGACTTATTATATCTCTCCTAAAGATAAATATGAGCTCTGAGCATAAACCTCATTGAAGGGCATAATATTAACACTGGGTGTCTTGTATTGTGTTTGTAAATTGCTGCATGATGGGAGTTTGCTTATTGTTTCCTTATTAAAAAGAAAGGGGTATTTGTACATGGTATCTCCACAGTATTGGATATGAAATTTACTGTAAGCCATTATTGTGCAGGAAAACAAAGCTCCCCACTTCTGTTCGATAAAAAGAGAACATTTACATAAGTGAAATCCTCATGCCAGTAGTTTTCAGTTTATGTAATTACAAGGTGATCAAGGAGAATATGTAAATGCTCTGTCTTTCCTTGCAATGTCCTATCTTTCCTTTGTCTTTTGCTATCTGCAGTTTTCCTGAATTCACTCAAAAGCCCCATCAAGAGAAGCTTGAATGAAATTCTCAAAAAAATATAGGCAAAAAGGCAGAGAAACAGAAACAATATCTTATTTCTACACATTAGTATATCCATATTCAAGGTTGGGGAAAAAGGAAAGTATTTAACTAATCTTCAGAAATTGTATGATTTCTTTGTAAACCTAGTCAGTTCAGGGTGGGTAGGCCAATCGTCAGCATTTAGCAGTGTGAGAAAAAGTCTGGAATTCATCAAACTAGATTTCTGAAATGTAACTTCTAAAAATTACACATTTTGATGGTTTTAAACTGTAAAGCCAAACAGGTTTTTCTGTTTCCCTGTTTTAGGCAAACTGCCATGGCCAAAAGGTTCTTCCAAGATTGGGACTCAGTTTTTAAAAAGTAATTAGGCAACATACAAAAAAATAGGAGTGAGTGTAAATGTAACTGATGTTGAATTGATTGAATGCATTAAAATTATCACTAGTTGTCTTAGAAATTTATCCTTACTAATTCCAATTTGACAACAAATTTTCAGAGGGATTCTAGTATAGTACTCAGTTGTTTACTGAATGCACAAAGTGCAATCATATGATGTGTGTGTGTGTGTGTGTGTGTGCGTGTGTGTCTGAGAGAGAGAGAGGGAGATGGAGAGAGACAGACAGACAGACAGACAGACACAGAGAGAGAATAACTCTGAACAGTCACTAAGTGGTCATAAGTCCAGAATTACACGTATGCAGCTCTATTATAAATATTGTGCACCATTGCTGTAAAGGAACATTCTGAGGCAACTATAGTAGAGTAATTGCTATTCTTAAAGTGTCTCTGTCTCATCCTAATGTACACAAGAGTTTTGGATGTGGTAAGGGTTTTGGATTGTAGAAGTCCACCAAGCAGACTGCTGTCTGACATTTTGTGAAGTACTCCTTGGTTTCAAAAGTTAGGCTAAATGGGAACTTCAAGATGGGGCCATTGATTTTGACAATGGACCATAGAACGGTTTTCATGAAGCCATGAAATGTGTGTGTATGTGTTAAAAAGTCAAGAAAGTAGCTGCAACTATGTAATGAAAGACCCCCTTTTAAGTCCTATGTTTAGATTGCATGTTTGCAGCTATCATCTTGGCTTTTATGATTTCCCCTTGCAAATACCGCTGCATGAAGTTCGGCTTACTGTCATTCTGATGTCTTTGCAACAACAGGTGAGTTAGTTAATCTTGCCATATCTTTTGACCTGCCGCTTCCTTTTTTGTTCATTTTGTAGATCCCTTGGTATTTTGGTTTTACACAAAGCTAGTATTATAAACAGATTTTGAACGTTTGCTTCTACTGAGTGACCTTGAAATTGGGGAAGTTTATTGTATTTCCACAGCCTCAGTGTATATGCAGTTGATTTGTGGTGCATCTTTTCATCAACCAAACAGCCACAGTGAAGGCTTAACATTTCTTCTTTTTCAGTTCTTCTCCTGTCTCTTGTAAGTCCTACTTTAGTTCGTTTTCATAAAATGCTGAGCAGAGAAAATAGTCATACATATATGAGATTAAGCCAGGTCTGCCAATTTGTGATTTACGCTTCTGTGGTAAACTCCATTTGATTTAATTTGTTCCATGTGCTGCAGAAATAGAGTGCTAGTCAAAGCAAATAAATTGTAGCTAGCTATAACTACTTGAGTAAGTGTATTTTTATTCCAGGTTTACTAGAGTCTGAATTCAGCACTGCAGGTTCATGTTGCTACTTTACCCTCATTGAATATCACCTGCATTGCTAGAAAGAACAAAATAATCCCTAATACTAAATATGTGCCTTGTTCCTCCAATTTCATGTGTATTTTTGAAACCCATGAAATATAATTTTCATCTTAATAATTATTAAGCAGCAACTGAATTCTCGTTTGCCATTTAAAATTGTATTTTTGTTGAATGTCTTTTATTTCCAAACTTGTACTCTAAATTCTATTTTATAGTGCAGAGTTTCATCACAACATTTGAAGAAATGCAAAAACAGAAACCTTTTGCTTTAGTCTTTTGGTATAATGTGCAACTAGGCTATTTTCTATAAGAATTTAATTATTTGAATTAAACATCTCAAGCAACTCTACTTCAACATTCCTTCAGTTACTACTTAGTGTCATGGATTTTTATGCTCAACATTTTATGTTTCAGTTTCAAGGGTAAGGATGAGTGATTAAAGAGTAGGCAACTGCACACAGGGATAGTGCAACTATGTGTAAGACATTTCAAGGAGCAGGAATCAAGCATATGCTGGAAGTGTGCTGAGGTCAGAGGTGATTAGCAAAGAAACAAGGGCAGGAAACAAGAAAGGCTGTATATGTGGAAGAGGTAAGGAGCAGGGGAAATGAATAAGGTTACTGGGAAAATATGTGGGATATGCATTTACCATGCAAAAGTCAAATAAATCAAGGTCAGGGAGCATTGTGATGCCATAGAATTCTGAAGAACATGCCAAAGTTGAGCTCAGGAAGAAGCCAAAGTTAGAAGTAATGCCAAAAATTAGAGTCCTGGAGCACAGAGTTTGCAGCACGAGACCAGATTCCAAACTTGCTTCCAGAAACTGAGAGGTGGCAGTCCTGCAGTCTTTTCAAGCTGTCACCCAAAACACAGAGATTTGGTAATGTGATCTGGATGGTCTCAGTGGTGGGATTCAAATAATGTAACAACTGGTTCTCTGCCCTAATGATTTCTTCCAACAACCAAACTGCTCAGAAAGTTCTCCCAAAGTGGTGTGAACCAGCACCTGTGTTAGTTTTGAAGTCTCTGTGCTGTTTAGGAGAGGCTTTGCAGCACTTCATCAAGGAAAATAGAAGGTTTCTGCTTACTCTGAGGACTCCTCTTAGCTTGTTCCTTGGGTGATGACATCTCTGATCTTGGCAGCTTTGTACTCATCACCCTAGTAGGGATATTAGGGATGTATTGTTAAATGAGAATACAAGTCAGATGACTTATGATGCATTACAGCCCAGAATTACCACAGCCCATGGCTGCTTGGTTCAGTTACTTATAAATTATACAGGATTACCTTACGTTTCCTTCCTTTTCTTATCTTTTGTCACAGCCAACAGTAATATATAGAATATAGTGGGGGGGAAATATTGGTTTTAAGCACCATGCATTTATGAGAACAAAAAGAGCCTACATCTGCTGTAGAACAGTATGCCTGCCAGATTACTGTGGGAAATATAAAACGTTGATGCTTCAGGGCAAAGACCTTTATCAACAATGGAGTTATAGAGTACATGTGCTTACAAGAATATAGTTATTTGCAGCTATTTGCATTGCTAAGATGAATAATTTGGATGAACTCTCTGGCACTGACCACCTAACCATGTAAGTCTCAAGCATTTTGGCTCCAGAGATATATTGCGATTTCTATATTCATTATGAATTTCCATTTAGGAGGCTGGAAAGAGATCCTGACATTTGGAGGTCAAAATTTGCTCATAACAACTGCCATCAAAGATTGAAAACAAAATCTGTTTGATAGAACTGGCACTAATCTTGTATGCATTGGACTGGACCGATAACTCTGCTTCAAAATCTTCTTTCCTCAGCTTTGTGTCAAAAGATTTTCATTTAAAAACCAGTGAGAAATAGGGGGTCCATATCTACAAATTATCAAAATGGCTGCCTTTCTTCTCCGCAAAACTGCACAATGCCACACAACTGCATTATTATATAGGCAAACATACCAGTAGTGGTAAACCATGTGTAACTCTAAACTATGGTTTATTTTTAATCTTATGCATTTTTCATTGTTATTATCATAACAAATCAGTATGTTTTTAAAATATTGGACGCTATAGGTACTATTTCTCTTTCACATCTCTTAAAAATATTTAATGTAAAAAATCCTCTGCTTTAATTTTGTTTCTCAGGTAAGTTATAAATAAAATCATAGTAATACTATAAATATTATTATTTTGTTATATAATAAAAGATAATATTAATATCATCCATATTAATTGTATATAATGAAATAACCAGTGAATTAAACCTTATGTTTACACATTGTTTTCCACGCTCCTCCTCATTTCAAACTGTGGGTTGCAAATCTTGTTTGGGAAGACAAACCACAGTCGATAGATTCAGATAAAGCTGATGGAAGCAAAGAAGGAAAAGGGAAATAATGCAATTTATTTTAATCAAAGATCAACACTGCACAAACCAGTCAAGATAAAAAAATGGCATTTAAATACCAACAATGTAAGAAAAAATCCTTCTGAAGAAACACATATGGAGATATTATTCAAACGAACCCAAGGTTACTTACTTGTAGATATTGTCAGCTGCAGTACAAAACTTTGCAATATTGTGTGAAACAAAAGCTTTATTGTCTGATTTAAAAAAAAAATAGCAGACATTTTGACACTTTAACCTGGAACATGTAAGTACTAAATGGGGGGATTCCTGTGTGAGTGAAATGTCAAAATAATCAAGATGGCAGATTGGATTCTGCAACGGAAGTGTTACCCTTTTTAAAAAAAAAATCAAGTGTGTCATGCACATAGAAAATAACTGGGATTCTGGTCATCTTGATTTGACCCACAGCTTTCTGTGGGTCAAAAATATAAATAAAATATATTCATAAAAAATATAAATATAAGACCAGATGTCTCTGACCTTATATCATTATATAAGGAACAAGGTAATAATACATGAAAGATGGATTCAACAGCACTGGAGCCAAAAGCACAGTTCCAAAACCCAGAGGGATTGTATTGAATTTCCTTTATAAAAGTGCTGAGGTTAAAATTTGGAACTTCACACTGAAAGAGAATCTTTCTTGGGATGGCAAAGTAAGTAATGATATATAACTAGTCAGTTGTTATCTGTGGTGTTCTATTTGTTCTTTGATATGCTCTGAGATCAAACCAATTTCATTTTGTAGAAGAGGAATCAACTCTTGTCTTAAACTATTCATTGTCACAAAACCTATGTACAAAATTCCAATAAAGAAAAGGTTTTGGGTCCACATAATATCTCTGATTTCCTTCCATAGAAAGGTTATTGGAATTTTAAATGCAGCAAGTAGGAGGATGACAAATCATATTTGGGTTTGATTATTCTCTTTGTCAATGGACCCAGTGGCTCAGTGACTAAGACACTGAGCTTGTCGATCAGAAGGTCTGCAGTTCGGTGGTTTGAATCCCTAGCACCACTTAATGGAGTGAGCTCCCGTTACTTGTCCCAGCTTCTGCCAACCTAGCAGTTTGAAAGCACATAAAAATGCAAGTAGAAAAATAGGACCTACTTTTGGTGGGAAGGTAACAGTCTTCTGTATGTCTTCGGCATTTAGTCATGCCAGCCACAAGACCATAGAGACATCTTTAGATAGTGCTGGCTCTTCGTTTTTTAAACGGAGATGAGCACTGCCCCCTAGAGTCAGGAACAACTAGCACATATGTGCGAGGGAAACCTTTATCTTTACTTTTATTCTGTCTGTTGTGTCTCTTGTAGGTATACATACAAACATATATACAGTATAAATTGGTACTTAGTTGTAAACTGCCATCAATTGTATGGGAATTAGATGGCAAATTAAATTAAATTACATTACATTAATAACACCATTTCCATGCTTATGAATAAGATTTTAGGCTAATTTAGGCCATTGGCAATAATGGCTGGGAATTATGGAAAGTGTAATCAAACATGTTGCAAGGAATATGTTGATGAAAACTGTGCCAACAAATAAGTTCCACTGACCACAGATGATTCATTCCAAATAAGCAATCATGCAAACTTGGTTTTTTCTTACTTTGAAAATATTACCACTGGCATAATTCCATGGCATTTTCATTTGAATGGTTCCTCTTTCCTCTAAGTCATTTTTACAGATATAGATGTACTCCATGGATCTGATCCTTAGATTTAATTAGTACAGTTTTTCTTCATTGAATGAAGAAATTGTTTCACCCTTCAAATATCAAAAGTAACAGGTATTGAGGCTCTGATTGACCTTTTCTCAAGATATAAATTACATTTGGAATTAATCTGAATTTCAAAGGAGAGGAATTTTCTACCTCTGGATATAATCTTTAGAATGCATAGACTATGTTTTGTATATGCAACTGTTCATATGTATGCAACAGTTTAGGGCATAGTGCATTTCACATTAAATGAATCAGAAAGCTAATGTGAAATTTATATGTCAGCTTGGCATTAATACTGTAGCTGTCAGGTCATCTGTTATATATCATCTTTCATTTTTTAAAACAACTATAATTTGTAATCCTTCACCTAACAGATCAACATGCTAATAAGGATATCATTATGAGTGGGTTATTCTAATTTAATATTCCTTTATTCTTTTTTGCATAGCATCTATTAAATTATACTGGATTAAACTGAGCTAGATCAAGTAAATTGAAAAATGCTGCATTATTATGTCAATGCTACAATACCATATCAAGATTACTTACATGCCTTAATTGCTCTAAGGTAAATAAAAATGAGATTTTTTTTAAAAAAAATCAAGGTCAGTCAAGATTTTGTTTAGTGCATAAAGTATGCATAAATAAAATATTGTTTTCACATTGTCTTAACCCATATGCAAATATATTGTAGCTATAGGGAATCTTGACTTAGAACAGATTGTTTAGCAACTGTTCGAAGTTATAATGGCTCTCAAAAAAAGGGACCATTTTCCCATTTATGACTGTTGCAGCATCCTCATAGTCATGATCAAATATCCTTGGCATGCTGACTCATATTTATGATGGTTGCAGTGTCCTGGGGTCATGTAAACATCTTTTGTGACCTTCTCACAAGCAAAGATGGACTCAATTTTGGCCATACATTCAGGATTACCTGTATTCAGTCTGTTGCAATCTTAGCTCCTGCAGTTCCTTTCACTTCTATGGGAAATTCTACTGTGGATGGACATTATGTTTCATTTTAGCAGTTACAATATTAATGATCATTTGGTGGCATCACCCAAAAGATTTTAGGTCCTAAACCTGTACTGAACTCCTTGGATTAGCAGATCGTTTGAGATAGGATTCATTTACATTTTTAAAGCAATGTGTAGAAAATGAAGTCCATTAAAAGGATTTTTGGATTTTAAGCTTTAGAAAACAGAGAACATTTTACAATATCTATGGATTGCCAATTTTATTGCTTCTCTTTTCATTTATTTCTCATCATTATCCAGAGGCAATATATGAACATTTTGACATGCAACCAGATGTGTAATATTTTCATAGTGCCAGTTAGAGTACTGGAATAGTGCCAGAAAAATGCCACCAAGTAACTCCTTTCAGTGAAAAATTTATTTCCTGTTAAATGAATTATGAAGTGGGAGTAAAAGAAGAAATCCCTTCCCCATGGCACTCCTTGAGGAGGAAAAATACATAACACTAAATGATATATCATCAAACATTTGCGCAAATGCCAAATACAACCATTATATCACAGACACAGCAATATAATACATTATCACTCAGTTGTCTTTGGAAAATAGGAACACATGGTTCATTTTACTCTAGAAGTCCCCTTGGCACAATAAATTGTTCATACTAGATGAGCTGGGAATGCATGTCAGGCAGAAATAATTATGGGGCAGGAAAGAGCCTAATGAAAAATGCTGAGGGACATATTATAGAAAAAATCAGAAATCTAAACAGGTTGGCATTAAGACACTTGTTCATAATATTTAGTCCATCCACATGACATAAGTATATATATATCATTTTTTGGTGCTTAACTTAACAGTTGTGGATGGTAAAAAATATGAAAACATGAGACCATAGGGCAAAATTTATGGAACAAAAAAGGAATAACTGAACTTTACGGAAGAAGTTTCAGAGAGTGGCATGGTGGCCTAGAGGTGGAGCTCTCTCCTCACAATCGGAAGGTAGCAGTAGTTATTTTTCTCTGGGCGCAAAAAAACCACCATCTGCTGTGAACCCCACGTATACATCAGGAAGGGCATCCAGCCAGTAAATGCTCACAAATGAGGGCAAATATGTGTCCCAGGATAATGCTGCAGGATCCAGTTTGGGTCAGTCACCAATACCAGAGGTTTTGTCTTCCAAGCTTTCGGACTCTTGCTGCAGCCCATCTTCAGGGAACTTTTCTTTAGCAAATGGGTGTCAAACGTGCGGCATCATGTTGCCATCATGTGGCGTATTGCAACATTTTTCCTTTCGCGGAACTGGGGTGGGCATGGAAGTTAAAAAGCAGGAAGGACAGCTTTTTTTAAGCAGGGGTGAATGCGATATATTAGAAGTAGTACTTGATTTATAACCATAATTGGGACTGGTATTTCCATATAGGACAGGGCAGTCATAAAGTGAGTCACCATGTGACCCATTTTGATTTTACTACCATTTTTATTGTGATTATTATGTAAATCACAGGAGAAATGATAGTAAAATGTTAAGCAACTCAGTTGGTAAGGAAATCAAATTTCTCCAATGGATGTTTTCTGCCATTTCTTTTGCTATAAATTAGCAAAAAGGCTGGCTTAGGAGGGCATGGATTAGGAGAGCATTCAAAAGTTGAAATGTTGAGAGATTGAAGTTGAAAAGTGGAGAGGTTTTCAAAAGTTTTGCTGTAAACCAGCAAAAAAAAGGTTGCAAATCATGATCATGTGACAATACAGTACTGCAACCAGTCATCATTTTGAGCCAGTTGCCAAGCGTCCAAATTGCTATCACATATAAATTATTAAATGAAGTGTTGTAAGTTGTGGACTTTGTATAATTGAGAAATGTGTGAATAAAATGTTCTTATATTGTCCTATGAAGGCTTCTGCAGATTTTGTTGTGTTGTAGATGTGGTTGGTTGATTATGTTAATAGTATCAGCACAAACTATAAGTTGTTCCAAGTGTAAGTGGTGTTCAAGTGATGTGTCAGATGCTAAATGTGTCAACTCCCAGTGTTGTCCTAGTAATAAAAGGGAGGATTGTATTCCATGCATACTGTCAGATGAAGTCAGATCTCAGATTACTGCAGCAGGCTTGGTAGGGGTGCATCTTATAGGGGAATGTGATGTATAACACAGACTGAGGGGAGGGAAGGAACAGGGGTAAAGTTCAGCTATAAATCAAACAAAGCTTAGATTATGATTATGGTTGGTCACACAATCACCAGGTATTTAGCTTGAATTTAGCATTTTTATCCACTTACCAAATTTTTGTAAGAACCTTGTATAAGCAAATATTGTTGTTTAATAATATCAAAGGTATTGTTGCAGGATGCAAATTGTTACCAGAAAAGTTGCCTTTTGCAAGTGACTCGTGCTAATTTTGTCAATGCTGATGGCATCTAAGGACTACTAATATTTTGGGATTGTACCTAAAAGCATTCATTACTACTGGTATTGTCTTTGCTTTCTTTTGCCACAAACATTCTACTTATATTTGCAAGTCTTCACATGTTGTGATTTTCTCCAGTTCTTTCTCTGTTTTCAGTTACTGCCATGTCCACTATCTAGACTTTCTTATTAATAACTAAGTCTTGGGTATTATGGATAACATGCTTCTTTGTTTGACTATGTAATACTTGCCTTGTCATATATCTTTTCTATTCTTCATTTGGTCTTTTTTGTAGGTCTTTGTTTGGTTTTTCCAGTATTCAGTTTGCCTTTAGGGTATACTAGCTTCAATCTTCTTCATTGTCCTTCAACTATTCTTCCAATGCACTTTTTCTTCATCAATCAACTGATATATTTGCAACATTCCATGCCCATCTGTTTTCTTTGCTAAGTAATGTCTGTCAAACGTTACTGCTGAAGGGCATAATTCATTGTCATTATTTTTCTAGTCTTCCTGTACAGAGCTTTTATTATTATTTCAGAATGGTAAATATGCTAACATGTGATATCTCTGTTCATCATTTGCTATTCTGCTAGGAGGAAACAATTTCTCTAAGTATCTCTGGTATTCTGAACAATGTCTCCTTTAATTCCAGATACTGTATGATTTCATGTACCTCGTTTGCTTTCTCAGAATTAAAACAGAATAAAACATCCGTTTTAAATTGAAACTTCTGTTTTAAGTTAACTATTGAAAGATTATTAAGATGTATCTGCACATCCTTAATGCTAGACATAAGAAGAACCATCAGTCCTAATGCTTGATTAATGGTTGTCTGTTTTTATTGGATCATACTTTATGTAATGTGCTCTTAATGTAGGGTATTAATATACATGCAATATAAACTGTATAGAACAATTACATTAGCTCCTCATATGGGGAGCTTAATCTATTTTGTTCTAACATTCTCCTTCTGCCTTTTATCTTCATGTATCATTATTATCAGCATGATGGTTCAAGTTACTGTTATAGGGGTTAAACAAATTCAAACAAATGAAAAATAATATAGAGCTGCCTGCAGAAGCTTAGCTTTAAAGGACCAATTTCTAGCTTAACTTAAATTAAACAGAAATAATGGCAAATCCTTTGGAAAAATAGTATATACCCAGAATACAAATATTGCAAACTCCAATCATAAAATAAGCTAAATGTCTTATTCATGTAATATTTAGCTAACAGAACAAAATTTAGGAACATTTGATCCAATTGCCTTTTAGTCAGCTTTGTATGAAGATTAAAAAAATGCCCAAAGTATCAAAATCGATTTGAACTTTTACCAGAATGTGATAACTCATAATTTATAATGATCCATAAACATAAAATTCACAAACACAAAAATAAAGTATATATTTAGGTTTTTTTAAAAAAAAAATAGGTTCGGGAATAAAAGATATATACCACAAATTCTATCTATAATTTTAAAACATACAGTACTTCTGAAAATATCCTCTGCCCGGAATGTCAGATTTCCAAAGTTGATCAAGACTGGTATTCTGTGATAGATTTCTCTCTGTAAAATCCCAAATTTTATACCCAATATAAAATTGGTCTCTTGTAATAATAATCACTGTTCTTAATTTTTAAGTCTCAGTTTATTTCATAATGATAGGTGCTTGATTGAGGTTGTGAATAAATAAACATATGCTAGTTGCACATTGTACATTGTGCAATATGTACATTGTTCTTAAGAATTGCAATAATTTACTAATTAAAACAATATTTGTAGTTTAAGATTGAACTGTAGGGTTTGGTCCTCTCTGTCATCTTTTCACCAACAATTAACGTAAATATCAGAAGATATAACACCAATATTAGCACTAGACCAACTGTCAAATAAAAAATACCCCAATCATGGAACTACCAATGCTGATAACAGGATAACAGTAAACAGAAGCCCAATCAAGGAACCATCAAGAACACTCCACCAACAATGAAAAGAAAAGCCACTAGTATGTAAGAATATAAGCAAATCTCACTCCCTTCTAGCAATGTTGTTATTACCAAGTTAGTTAATGAAACGTCTGAAAGAAAACCACCAAGCTCAGAGAGCATCAAAGACCCCACAATTTGCAAATTGCATTTGCATTCCATCAACAAGATCTTTTAAGCACACTTCTCCCCTCAAAAAAAAATCATTATATAGTATTTTCATGCACAATTCTTTCTTATATAATATTAAAGAAAAAATAATAATCCAGATACTTGTGACCATAAAATATGGTCAAAACATAAATACCTAAAATCTGTTAGACATTAAGTAAGAATAGGATGCTATTTCATAATTACAATTCCATAGTTTTAAAACTTCTTTTAATATGTTCTTTAAAATACATAAAATGCAGGCATTTAAAGGTGGATCAATTCTATTTCCATGACAAATTTAATTACTGTATAGTCTATACCCAGGATGGTGAACCTATGGCATGCATGCACAGGTGACATGCAGAACCATTTGTCAGGGCACATGAGGCGTTGCCCTGTCAGCTGGCCAGCAGGTATGCATGCACTGGCTAGCTGTGTTCAGCCTTTTTTAAAGCATTTTTCACCCTCCCCAGGCTCCAGAGGCTTTATAGGAGCCTGGGGAGGGTGAAAAGAGCCCTCCACCCTCCCCCGGAGACCCTCTGGAGGGTTCAGGAGCTTCCCTGAAGCCTCCAGAGTGCAAAAAAAAAATGGCCCTATGGGCAAACCAGAAGTTTGCGAACGGACTTCCGGTTTGCTCGTAGGGTCAGTTTAATCCCTCTGGAGGCTTCAGAGACCTTCAGGAGGCTTCCCTGAAGCCTCCGGAGGACTAAAAAGGACCCTACGAATGAGCAAACCGGAAGTGACTTTTGGTTTACTCATAGGATCGTTTTTTGCTCCTGAAGGACCCTGAAGCCTTCAGAGGGCCTCCGGAGGGGGCTGTTTTTGCCCTCCCTGGGCTCCTGTAAAGCCTCTGGAGCCTGGGGAGAATGAAAAAAGCGTGCAAAAAAATGGGGGAACTCCTGTCATGCATGCATGCGCACTGGAGTGGGTCACACATTGCATTAAGGTGCGGCACTCCTGCGCATGACCCCCCCTGTGATCCCCCCTTATGGTACGCGAGCCAAAAAAAGTTCGTCATTGCTGGTCTATATCATATTATACCTATAAATTTAAAGCAGAACATACTTGCAGAACCACTGTGAACAATAAGAACTCAATCTATGTCAAGAAATTTGCTTACCAAGAAAACTTTCAACCCCTTTCAAACACATGGCTTGGAAATCCTTACTAGCGAATGAAGTGTTTGTGGAAAAGGTTAAGAAGAAAAAAACATGCCTCATACTTCATACTTCATGGATAGCATTAATTATGACCCATTGAATCACAAATACTACACTGACAAAGAAAAGGAATTATGTAATAGAAACATATTGTAAGAGAAGAAAACATTTATTTTATGATGCTCTATAGCAGTGCCAATTCTATGGAAGTATATTATCTGCTAAACAAAGAATTGCCTTCATATCAGAAGGTGTGAGCATGCATGCATGTGACTCCATTAATAGCCTATTAATAAATCATCACTGATTCATCTTTTATGAAGCTGAGCTATTATTCTAAATACAGGTCCCACTAAAACAGAGAAGTAAGAGAGTTAGCATGGGCTATTTCAATCATTGATTAATGGATTTGTTATATCACCTTGACTTATGACTGTAATTGCAACCAGAATTTCATACAGTCTGACTGTCATCTGTTGAGAGACCAATGTGACCAGACTTAATTTTACAATCATTTTTATGGCAGGCCTTAAATGAAGCATGTAGTTGTAAGTACAAACCCATTCTCCCAAATGAATACTTTTGCTGAAAAGTGGCAAAAAGAGAAAAGAAAAGACAGAAATTAGCAAAAAAAGTACCAAATTGCAGTCTCACGACTATGGGATACTACATCCAGTTGTAAATGTGAGCCAGTTGTCATGGACTGAAACACAGTCAATTGACCATGGGGAGTGGTGGGGGTGAAGGTATCACATTTTTTGATGGCTGGAAATGCTTTTGGATTGTGCTTTCTGGATTCTTTTACAATAAATCTGAATTGTTGTTAAATGATCAGTTGTAAATCAAGGATTACCTGTAATGTAAGTGGAGATATTCAGTCCCATAGATTCCTTACCATTTTGACCTGAAATATAAGTTACCTAGGAGCTTGCTATAGCCACATATGCCAGAATTTATTTCCCATATCTTAACACTGCATGGCTCTTCTCAATTGGTATGTCAATCATCATAGGACGCTCATGCTTATATTATTCAGTGTTTCTCAATCTCAGCAAGTTTAGGAAGAGCGGACTTCCAACTTCCATTATTCCCTGGTCATCATTTTCAAATAATTCCGCACAGTATATAAGTGAGATTATTAGCATGCATCTCTTACATACAACAGCCCAAGTTGCCATCTCTGTAGGTGACATGCAATGACTTGTTTATGTAAAGCAGCTCAGTGCATGGAACAATTTACTTTTTATACTGGCAGCAAGATTTCTTTTAGATAGCTAATATTATTTATAAATTACATTGTATTTATCCATTTCTAGTTCCCCCCCCCCCTGAGATTAGGAACAATTACTCAAAAATAAAAAATAAATAGTGAATCTTGCAAGTCATTTATACTGTATGTATTAATGCAATAGAATTCTATGTGAATAGAACTTTGTTCATTTTCTGAAAATATTGTTTTCTTGCTCTTCAAACAAAGCAGGCTTTCTCTGCTTCATGGGATTATTTAAAAAAAAAAACACTTATTAGGATTTCCCTACCCCCTAACCCTCCCAAGACAGATACAATTTTTGTGGTTTCTTTTTCAGTTTTTTGTTTCTTTTTCTATAACCTCTCTTTAAAATGCAGAGAACAAGGCACAGCCTGTTCATTTATTATCAAGTTACTTTCTTGCTTATATTGCCTTTAATTTTCTGCTAGCTAGATGGATAAACCATAGTAGAACACCTAGATAAAAATAAACGATTGAAATCATAAACATCTTTAAAATAGTTGGACAAACCTATGTTGTTGTTATTGTTGTTGTTGTTGTTGTTAGTTGCGAAGTCATTCCAACCCATTGGGATCCTATGGACAACCTTGTCCATGGAGTTTTCATGGCAAAAATACTGGAGTGAGTTGCCATTTCCTTCTCCAGTGGATCACATCTTGTGGACAAATCTGTAGTATAATGGTAATCAATAATGGTATCCTCTCATCTTTGCTACCAGTTCAGAACCAGGAACGTGTGCATGTGGTGGTTCTGTGCATATGCAGAGCATCCTTGATGACATGCCACTACTGGTTCGCCTGCACCAGGGTAAACCAGCCGAATACTACCTCTGATGTGTGTGTCACAGCTTATAGTACCCAATGGCTCAAAACTTTGGGTGGAAGGAAGCCTTGTTCTCATTGTGAAGTTATGGACAATCTGATATTAGCAAAGCCCACTTTTTGAAATATTTCTGCACCAGATCATTTCAGGTTTTAAAGGTGTGCACCACCATTTTGAACTAATCTTGTCAATAAATAAGCAATCAGTGTACTTCTCTTTTATTTAATATAATAGGAATTCCAGCAGGCTATAAGTGTATTCAGTATGAATGACTATTTTTGCAGAAAAGTTGAAGGCTAAGGTCTGATTTATAGGCACACTTTCTCTATCCCTTCATTGTATTAGCAGTGTAATTCATTGTAGCTGACCACATGTTGTTTACCTTTTTTATCATTATTTGTACATCCTAGAAATTCTCAATTTTCCTATCTTAAACAACCATCCTTCCAGGGCACACACATATGTGCTCTATTTTTTTGTCCAATGCAACTTCCTTGGTCTGTGATGTGTTAAATTGTAGATCTATGTTCCTACATATGTACAGCTGTGGTGCAATTACCTAGAAAGAAGGGAAGAAGAGTCTTATTAAAAAGGAAGCTTGAGAAAATGATATTGTAATGAGAACTATGAAAATATGTTTGTGGGGGCATTGGAAACTTGATTATTTTTATCTGTCCTCATATCTTTGGCAAATTAAAACTTAGAATGCAGGAGAGTGGGAAATAGTATAGTTCTTCTGTCTAATCATTCCATGCAGAAACTTGCTATGGGTGCTTAGAGTGTAGTAAAGCAAAAGGTAATGATGAATGAAGTTAACTCAGTTGACATTTGGGAATAAAAAAAGTAAAAAAAAATGTATTTACTTAAGGCAAACTTTTTAAATATTTTTATTTTATTTTTATATAATTTTATTATAAGTTTTGGGAAATGAGTAAAAATGAAAATAAACTAAAATACAGTAAGAATAAAAAGGTGAAATAAAAAAGAAAGTTAAAGTGCAGAAGGAAAAGACAGAAGAAAAATAGAAAAGAAAAAAGTTATAAAGAAGTGCCTTCTGATCTTCTTTATAGCAGTTATAAGTATAATTGTAGAGTTACCAATTTCTCCAAAGTTACATCTGACTCTCTTCTTCCTATAATCTACCATATCTAATTGTCAATGTCATAGATCATATATGTTCATTTTTTCTTCTATTGCTCAAAAAGTCCATAAGTTGTTTCTAGATAGCAATAAATATAGATATTGTTTTTTCTCTAATCAAACAGGTCAATATGAAACACATTTATCTTGGCCTTCCTATGTTAATTTTCAGAACTGCTTTATTCTTTGTTTCATTATTATGTTCATTTCCCCTTTTAAATCTCTTATTCCACTAAAAAGCTCAAATTAAGTTTGTTGCTTAGTCATTCACTACCAGAAAATAAAGTTCATTTACCAAAGAAGCAGGAAAGCCACATCCCTATCCTCCAAATTCACAGTGATTGAATCAAAAATTGTAGAAAGATTATTGATTATTGAGTTATTGTATTTAAATGTTGATAGTCTATTTCAGAGGAGAGCCAAAGTTCACATGTCCTGGAGCCACATGTCCTGGAGCCATACTACTCAAGACAGTTGATTGGCAATCTTGTACATTGGTATTTTACTAAAGCAGTGTGATATTAGGATAAAAATCACAAGACTGCAGCTCCCACACACATATCAGCTTGCTTACCTGTAATTTAGATTAGCTAAACCACAACATCATCATTTTCTACTTCCTAGTTATTTTCCTTTTCCTCCTTTGATCAGTTCATCCTTCTTTGACCTGCTCCATTCTTGTAACAACCTATATCTCTAAGCCCTGTTTTCCTCCCAGCTGAACCGGCTTTTCTCTTCCGATTTTTGGCTGACACTTCAACTGAGCAGTTACAGTTATTATATGCCAAGAAAATATAATTGTCCAGTTCAACCAGTGGTAAGTGAAGAAGGAAGGATGTACAGTCAAAATATATGGGAGATCTGGAAGAGTATAAGTGAAAATAAACAATGTGATGTGGCATGTGTAAAAGGAAGTAGGCTTCTTACCAGGAAACCCTCATCAAGGAGCTAGTAATCAACGAACAATGGTGAAGGCATAAATAAATGACTGAATTGATGCAGTGTGTTTAAAATTTTATATTTTAAACTATTGGTGTTTCTTTTTTTAAAACATTTTTTATTGTTTTAATTAAACAAAAACACAAAAAAGAATCCTCTTTCATTACATCTTGTAGAAAATGTATAGATTGTTTACAAATACATTTCGTGTGTATCCCACAATCCTTACATATACTTCATTCAAATTGAATTGTACATTTTAAATCAAAAAAGAAAATTTATGTATCACTGTACCACAATTCTCATTTAGTTACAATTATTTAAACATGTTTTTATCTAATATCATTTGTATTTAAAGACACAACCACCTACTGGCATTCATTTGCAGTTTCAATAAACCTCCAATAACATTACCCCTTTATGACATATTCTGAAACAAATTCAGTTCAGTAAAATATCTAAGCATCCCCCCCATAACACACCTGTATGTATCATTAAATATTATCCATTAACATTTCTCTGTTATTATTGTAGTTAACTAAAGATTATTTACTGTTTATCTCACCTCTCCTCTCCACAGGCCCATACGAGATTATACCTTTATAACCATCTTTAAACAAAGGTTTATTAATAGGATTTATGGGTCTTTTCCCTTAGTCCCAAATTAGTTAATTACGTGTTAAGAAAATAAACATTAAAAATCTAGAACAATCTAAGAGATGTTAACATTTCTACTTAATAATCACCAAAAGTATACATTAGCATTTCCTTGTTTATATCACATCTCCTCTCCTCTGACTCAAATTATTTATATCTTCATAACGAGATCTAAACAAATATTTGTAAGATTTGTACATCTTTTCGCCAAATCCCAAATTGCAATTTATGGTCCAGTTATTTATCCTAATTAAGGTTATCATTTCACTATTAGTATCATAGTAAATTATATGTTAATGAATAAAGATTCAATGATAATCTAGAACAGTCTACAAAGTACTAAAATCTCTACTTATTAATCATAAATAATTACCTAACTTTTTTCATCAATTAGCATTATTAACCAGTGTCTTTCCAGTAACAAAATGGTATTTCCTCTCTTGTCAGCTGTTGTGTCAATTTTCTTTTCAGGACCTTTCCAGAGTTTAAGGCTTCTTTCCACACTTTGTAGTTTAAAAGAGCTCTCATGTAGTTTTGTTGCCCTTGAATTGTTATTAATGTAAGCTTAACTTTGGTTGTCAAACTTATTTCTGGATAGATTTGTCTTATTAACTCCATCTTTTTTCACTCTTTCTTTTTCTCCTGTATCCTGGAATTTGGAATGAAGCACCAAATTATCAAAGTCACTTTTCCAGCTTACCTTCTTTTTGCCTTTGCTCACATTTACTCCATTAGTAAGTTCATCTGACGTCTTATCTTTGTTTTTGTGTCCTTGAGTCTTTTTTTATAAGCCTTTATCAGGTTTTAAAAATAAGTTCCAGACCCTTCTGTTGCAAAGTCAATGTAGTCAAATAGGAATGAACACAGGATACATTGTTTCAACGAGGAAAAAACATCAAACTTAGGCTTCCAAGTGGCAGATTCAACTATTTTTAATACTTTTTCCTTAAGTATCTTTAAAATAATTTTATAACAAGTAGAAGGAGAAGTTTAAAAAATAGTTTAAGCCAAAAAAAATTAAAGTAGTAAAAAGAAATAGAGGAAAAAAGGTCAGTCCATTCACCTCAAGCGGAAAAATAGGAAACATTGCAATCACTTCAATCCACAAAGCATTGTTACAAGCAAGAGCAAAAAACTTTCTAAGGCAGTCCAATAGAGATTAAATTTGCTTCTTTGTTCTTGCTTAAAGAGCTAATTTAGCTTTAAAAAAGTTTCTTAGTGCAATCTTCTAAAAGTAAAAAAAAAGAACCCCACCAGATGGAACACTTTCACTTCTTCTTTCTTTCCAGAGTCGTGTCTGACTATGTCAGCCTGGGGGCTGCCTGTTTGCTGCTGGTTAGAAGCGCTTCCCTTGGGTCGATCAGAGACTTTGTGGTGTCCCTGCGACCAGCAAGGTCTTGTTTTCCCAGTCATCATCTCTTCGGGATGGTTTAGGTCCTGCCGGACCATCCAGGGCAAAAGTGCCATCGGCGGACTTGGACTGACGAGTCCGCATGATGTCATGTTGCAATGTTGGCTCCTCCACTAAACTATTGGTGTTTCAATGGTTAGACTAAGATCTAGAAGGCAGAAGTTGCTCCTGGTGTCTCCAGGAATATTAAACTAGATTTACATTAATACATTATCAGCATGGAGACAGCTTTGTGATATACAGAAAAAAAATCTGTCTGAAAACAAAAGCTCCTAAAGCAAGTTCTCAAAAACACATGAATTTCATTGTTTTAAGTAGAATGAACTAATTCACAGAATTACACACTTATAGCAGATAAATTTAAGATCTTTTGGCTTCCCTACAACTATATTATCCATGTCAATGTACATACTACCATCAGGTATGTAACACTGAATATGAGATGTTTATACTCACAAGAATGTATTAAAGAATGAATTTTGCAAATGCTGATGAAATGCAGACAAAAAGAATAAAAAGTAAAAATACATTTGGGGCAAACTGCTTGAAAACCAATTTATTTAAGGGAAAAATTGGATTTGGTGTAATAATTTTTTCTATTGGAATTGTTCATCGGAGTTGTAATTAAGTTGTAACTCAATTAATCCTAGATGGAAAAAATACCTGCTACTTTGTTCTTTTTCTGACAGGATTATAGGAAGAAAAAAGTAATTCTCTCACTTCCAAGAAGGTACCCTCAAGGTACAAATGAGGTTTTCTGTTTGTTCTCCTATCTCAGGGGTGTCAAACTCACATTGTCTTGGTGGCATCACATGAGGTATTGGGACTTTTTTCCCCTTTGCTAAACTGGGTATGGGAGTGGGCAGCATGTGACGCATCTGGCCAGTGGGCTAGGAGTTTGACAGCCCTGACCTATGCTAACCACCAAAGAAAGCATTATTTCTCAAGCTACCAGTATAAGTTGGTTGATGGTATATGAGCCCAACTGAGGCAGATACCTACTGAATTTAACTTTGGCTTAATCTCCATGCAAAAACCAGTCTTATTCAGATTCTTAAATTGTTAAATAAATCATATTTATTAATTAAATTTTATAGCTTTTCAACTCAATCCAAACAATAAACAATATCACAATAATAAAAAGCATAAAAACAGAAAAACAATTACAAATTTGCATACTTAAAATTAAAAGCAAAATAGAAATAATGAAATGCTTATCAGAACTCCCACTAACCTTACTAGCTTTCCTTAGAATGCCCAAAGATTCATTTTAAAATTTCCACAAGATAAAAATAGACAGCAATCTTTATACATAATAAAGATTGGTGGATCCAAGACTAGATTGGACCTTGCAACATGCCTTTAGAGATATGAAATAGTATTAATTTTATTGTCAAACATGCTTGTTTCTTCATTAAAAAATATTAATTACACTTTCCCCATGTTTCTATCCTATCTTCTGCCACTCTTAATTTTTCATCCAAATAATACTGCTCTTGTCTTTTCCATATCCCACCTAACCTAAGTTATTATTAAAACCTCAGTTAGAGATTCCAATAAGTTCCCAATTGCTTTTATCTGAATGCATTGTAACTTTACTATTTTTACCCAACAGCTCACATTTTCTTCTACAACTATCTTGCAAGAGTTAGGGGATGTCTGTCTTTGCAACAATTCAAACAGATTGGATGAAGAGTCTAACAAGTTGAAACAAGTTGAAAATGAAAACAAGTATCAAACATGAAAATGAATGCATCAAATTCAATTTGTTTTTACAGTTCACATTCAATTTGTTTTTACAATTGCTTTAATGTAAAAAAAATGGGGATTGGATTTTATTATTCAAGAGGGGCTTTTCATTGCTTTCATTCATTTTGAAAGCAAATACACATTCCAATTTATCAGTGGATTAACCCCCCACCAACCTCCCAGATACATATGGGCACAAGCTTCCATTTGACAATCATGAGATTCTAATAACTACTACGAAAAGGAATGAAATGGACAATTGTTACTTTCAAACTTTTGTCTTTAAGATAGACATGCTATCACGAAATATCCAAAGCATAAGCCAATTAAGAAATTCCAATAAAATTTTCAGTGTATCGCAAATAAGAATATATGGAACCTCCTTGGGAATTCCTCTCTGGGAAATTTCCAAAACCTACTTAGATTTGCCTTGGTCCCTGTTGAATGTTCTTTGACATTTGACTCTAGAAGAAATCTCAGTTGTCTTCGCCAATTTAGTTCAGGCAGAATTTGGCAGCTGCTCTATAAAAGTCAGAATGGTAAAACTAACAGGTTAATTTGATGGTAGATCTCTAGGTTAGTTAGTTAGTTAGCTGAATCCCACCTTAGTTAGGCTTAAATATCACATTGACAGACTCAGAGCATTCTGACAGGTCCTACTGGGGAAAATGTAGATGTCCACATTTTTTTGCTTTTCTATTTTACAAATTGTTCCAAATCCAAATAGTTTCTTGTAATGGGAGAGAAAGTGCTTAAATGTCATTCCACTTAAAGATGAGAAGAGAAGCTGGGAATGCTCTGAATAATTTGGATCAAAAGTTTCCCTCATCGATATAATCATCCAACCTATGTAATACTAAACCCTTCATTAGTTCTAGTTTGTTTATTGTGCTTTTATCTTTTTATTCATTGGCTGTTAGCACTGGTTAAAATAAGTGATCAAATATATCCATATAATAATAAGGATGTTCTCAAGTTTGGTGTTGGGTAATCCTGACAAATAGATGTTAACTAAGGCTGATGAATAATGCTGCTGAAATCTCTAGGACTTTAGAGCTATTTCTATTTATTCATCCTCTTTTTCAGACCTATCTGCATATCAATATTACTATAGATAATGTCTAATGCCACATGGCTAATGCTATTTATATTATTCCATGGCATACATTTTATGATACTTTATAACTAATGAGATAATCATTAATTGTTATTTTTTCTGTGAGGTAGATTTAAACATTTGTTTCATTTCTGATATATAGACAGACCGACAGACCGACAGACCGACAGATAGAGGTTTTTCTTTTTCTTTTTCTTTTTGTTCATTTTCCTCTTGTAGTTTTTCACAGGGCTTTTTGAATCTTGTAATACAAAATGTATTAAGAAATAAATGATAATTTAAAGCAAAAAAGGCTAATTTTATTTATTTACCTATTTAAACTGGAAGTAGAAACCAGAGTGATCAATATTGGCTTCTGGGTGTTAATGGAGAAATATGGCATGGGTATTCTTTCCTATCTCACTATATTTGAAGAGCCAATTTCTCATGAAAAGTAACATATTATTGCCAGGAGAGGCAGTCATTCTGTATGGTGACTTGTTTAGTAAATTTTCAGTTAAAAACAAATAAATTAGTCATAAGAAATTCTTCTTTCTTACATAAGGACATGACCCAGTTACCACTTCAGAGCCAAGAATAAGCCCAGCAATATTTTTTTTAAAAAAAAGCTTCTTTCAAATAGAAAATCCAAATATACACAGAATAACTTTAATAATGTGGTCCCCTTGCAAGTCATGCTCTGTTGCCTTGCTTCATAGACTACAAGTGGCTCACAGTGTTTGTTTCGTAATTAAAAAGTCAGAATATCATAAGCAATATCTACACATGCCAGACAATTTTAGAGATTTCTTTTTCTCCCCAGCCATCAGGATCTCTGCAGAAGGCTTGCATTTTCAATTTTGCTAAACAGATGTATTTATCAAGTTTATAGAATATATCATATCCAATTTCACTGAGTTTCTCTACATCTTTCTTATTATCTTATTTCATTCTATTTCCATATCAATTTGTATTTTTTTAAAAAAAAGAATCTCATTTTTAGTTGTGAACTCTGTTACAAAATACTTAGAATATGCATCAATATGCTTCGTTTGAACATTACAAATTGACTAAGTAAATATTAAACTTATTGCTTATATAGAAATCACTGCAGGTCACACTGATGATAAATTAAATTCAAGTCTATTCACTACACATACTCTCAATATAAAGCTACATTATTTCTGACTTGTTTCTATATTTAAATTTAACATGGCATAATGTTGAAATCCTTTGGGCAGGTTTTGTATCATTTTTCTTACATTAATTCATTTTTTTTCCTGAAATGGTGGCAAGAAATATAAGATAAATCCATCACAGGTATATTTTCAGGGAAAATGACACAATCCATCAAAATGAAACCTGTTGACATACAAATGTATGGATGATTTATGGAATCTACTAGTATCTATCTTGAAATATTTCTTATCTTAATAATGCACACAATAATGGTGGGTAAGATTTAGATGCATGTAAATTATATTTCCATCCTTTACTCAACTGGATGATTGCATGATCTTTTAAGTAGTAGTAGCAATAGCACTTAGATTTATACACCACTTCACAGAGCTTTACAACCATTGTAAGCTGTTTACAGAGTCAGCATATTGCCCCCAATAATCTGGGTCTTCATTTTACTGACCTCTGAAGGATGGAAGGCTGAGTAAACCTTGAACCGGTGAGACTCAAAGTGTAAAACTGCTGGCAGTCACCGATCAGCAGAAGTAGCCTACAATACTGCATTCTAACCACTACACTACCATGGCTCTTATAACATCAAGTATGGAGTGGCTGAATTATTTTTTTCCTCAGCCTTATTAAGGGAAAAATGTAGGATGGAATCTAGGCATATCTGAAGGGTAAACTATTATTGCTCAGATATTTAGAGTTCCCAATCTGTTTTTTCCACAACGGAAAATCATGGTACAAATTGGAAATTGTTGGATATTAGAAAAGTACTTTGCTGAGGGCATTTTTGGTGATAATCTTACACAGAATAAACATTTCTTTAAAAGTAATTATTCCAGCTGTATAGTGTCTGCTATACAAATTTCACATATGTATGTGTTGTTTCCTTGTTCCCATGCACCCTTTTTAGATATGCATGTTATTATTGCATGCCAGAGTGAAATCTGTGACTATGGGAAGTATGGAACAGCCCAAAATGAAGTGTCATTTTTCTTAAAAAAAATAAAAAAAATAAAGAGGGAATGCTGGGAACAATAGTCAAAGGTCTCTGGAACTAACCAATTGCTATTTTGATACTTAAAATCTCTTGAAACTTGAATAAGGAAAAACACATTACTGTAGTTGATATCTAATAAGTTTATAGCATAGTTTTAGCAATGAAGGCATATGCCATCACAACCTTTTTGCTGATATATTCAAATGTGTTTATATTGCAATAATGCTTAAGAAGCATGATTTTGAACAATTTTTTAAAGTCTGAATTTAATATTGTGTACAAATCAAAAGCAACCATTAGGTTTATACTGTGAACATTATTCTACTAGAGAAACAATGCCACGAAAAAGTGAACTGATGCCAGAGTACAAAACATAAAATGTTTTGCATTTTGTAAATTTGCATTCAAAACCATTGGCCTAGCAGCTCACAATGACCTTGCAGTGATAAAAGCAGATTTTTTCCAACGATGTCAAACTCCAAAACCCCAAAAAGTACAAAATATGTACTTTAAAAAAAAATCTGTGTGATAAGAGAAATCTGTGTGATTTTCCAAGGAGAAGAAATTGCCCCATGCAGGATGACAACAACACTGAAATCATACAGATTATTCTGAATTTCTGATCTTCTAATTTTAAGAAGACATTGTGCTAAAATTCATTTTTGAAAGAAGATATATTTATTCCAATTCCATTGGTAGAGATGTACTTTAAAATGTAATCATTTAGAACTTCAATGATACGAAGAAATATTATTCACAATTTAGGTAGATCCACATTTGATATTATTTTATTATTCTATATTCTGTAAAACTCTTCTATCGTGAAATATTTTATTTCTTTATTGAATGTATAACCCAACTTTATTTTGTATAATATATGCAGCATACATAATACTTTCACTTCAGGTGTAAAGGAACATGATCATTCCTTAAGTTTTAATACAGAAGATTTATTCAAGTCTCTACACAAGAATTTAGTCAATTAAATTTCAATATTATATTGGTGCTAAATAAAGTCAATGGAACTCAAAAAGGATTGGACTTATATTGTTTGTGGAAGTATAAGGAATCTAAGCTGTTGATCTCTACTCCTCAGCTCTGCCTACTCTTTTCCTACACTCAATTTATATTTTATTGACAATAACCCTTCAACTCACAAAGCTTCCCTAACTTGCTCCTGAGTTGCCATAGGCAGGGGGATAGGGAATTGAGCCTCACAGCTGCATCAAAGAATTTGCACATCAGTCAAAGCAATGCACATCCTGGCCAATATCAAGACCATCTCCACAGGAACTAGTAAGAGCTAGATGGCGTGATTTCTATGACCGATGACATTCCTTTGTTGGAGAATGTGAGTGATGATACACATTGGGGGTGGGAAACAGGGTCAGAGCCAAGGCTCGAACTGCATGGGGTCAAAGCTGGCTTCACTAGGTTTGTGCCGACATGGCACTCATAATAAACAACTGGATTTTCTCTTGAAACCTGGCTTGATACTCCTGCTTTTATTAGGGTATCAGTTGGAACCCTGACAAATCCTTGGAATAAGTGAGTGAGTGAGTGAGTGAGTGAGTCCAAAGTTACCTGGGTGGTTTCTGAGCTTAAGTAAGGAATAGGACTCAGTCTCTTTGTTTCTAGTCCAGCACTATAACTACTACAACAAAGGTACCAATAAAGCAACTTTAGAGATTATTTTTATAATCTGCTTCGAGGTACTGTGGAAGAAGAGAAGTATGACACAGTCCAACAGTTCTCTTGGCTCTGGATATCAGACTACCAGGCACTGTTCCTACTTACCAAAGAGTACACGACAATAACAAGCAAAAAAAAAAAAAAGAAGATATGATGTTATCTTATATACCAGGGTTCCAGCTATACTACTATCGCTAGATATCAGCATTACTGTTTCTTAAATGGAGTTAATTACAGCCGGGGTATACTTTAAATTTGACTGTTTTATTGTAAGATTAATATAACTGACATACAAATAAATATTGTTCATTATCATGCAGTACTTTATGGTGTCTGGTATGTCACATTAATAGCAGACGAGCCTTATTATGCTCTATTAACTAAATCCTAGACCAAGGCATATTTAAATTTCTCCATGATTTTTTTATACTTGCAGTAGAAATGACCAAAGCCCATTTAGAGTAAAAATCTATGTTTATTACTGATATAAAGTAACAATTATGATTAAGAGTCATTATTTAATTCTGTAGTGTTAAGAGTATGTGAAAGTAATCCAATAATATCAAATACTGTACTATGTAGAAATAAAATTTGGTAATACTAATACTAGGCAGCATTACAGTGTTAGAAATAATGTATTTTTTTTCAGTAAGACTGCCCATATTTCCTATCAACCCACTTCAAAAGAAATCTAACATTAAAAGTAGAAATTATTCCATTGGATGTATAGCCATGTATGATTTGTTGAAACAACACCAATGAAAGCTCTATAGATATTACAACAGTAGCTGGATGGGTGAATCCAGATAAATCAGATGCAACTTTTTATGTGGTTTTTTTGGTAGGACTACATCCCCTCTTTCCTTCATAAAATTAATGTGGCATGTTTAGTATCCCTTCTTCCATTTTTCTCCTGACACTAGACACAATGTATTAGGTACAAAGAGTATCTGACCTAAGGTCAAGCAGTGAGTTTACCTAGCTGGTTTTGAATTTGAATTTGGTTTTGAATTTGAATTTGGTCCTACTCAGATATCTTAACTGCTACAGCCATACTGATTCTAAGGAACTAAGACATCCAAACAGCACACATATAATTTTAGAAGTTCTAAAATAAACTATAGTTGCATGTACATCCAGGTAAAGAATGCTTTTCTAGGCTCATTCTAGAATAGCTGAAAGGATTGTGTTGAATCCCTTTCCTTCTGTTGAGAGAGGACTATTCAATCTTAATGGTATCTTATCTACACCTATCTCCTGTTTATAACACAGTCCTGTTTATAACAAGTTCCAAGAGGGTTCCACACTATTTGAACTATTCAGGTGATCCTGAGGTCACAGATAAACCTCCAGGTGGCCTCCATGTCTCTCAGAAAGAGTGCTAAGGACCATATGACCCCAAGGCAAAGAAATCCTTCCAAACTCCACCATTCAGCCAGAACTGAGGAAGCTCCTTGGATGAAAAGAGAAATATCTTCAAGGAAAAATAAAGAAACTCAAGTTGTCTTTTGAAACAACACCTTTGGGAAAACCATGATCTGGATGATTGAGAATCTCCATAGTCTATGTAGCATTTATTCTTCCCTTGAGATTTGAGATGGGTAACGAGAAAAAAACTGGAGGTAGGGAGATGTTTTTCTTCTTTAGACAGCAAATTAAAGTTTTTTTTTTAAAAAAAAGCTTATATGTGTCTCATGAAATTTATAATGAACTCTTAATTCTTCTTACCATACTCACATATTGAATCTGGCAAATTTTCTAACATACTTATAATAAACAGTCTGAATCAGAATGGACCAGATTGTAAAGATTTCTCAAAAAGCAGAGAGAAAGAAAGAGGTATGAAATTTGTATATCTCAAAGCCCTAGTCCTCATCTTTAAGTAAAATCATCCTGAACTGGTCAACCTCCTGTTGATAAATTACCTTTTTTGGTTATTTCAATGCCAATTCTATGCGCACGAACCTTCAGACATTCCTTACAAACCCTGCTATGAACCCTTTTTTCCCTTTTCTTTTGTTTTTCATTGTAGAATCTTGCATTATTATTTAATAAGTTTCTTCTTTTTCTACTAATCTGTTTCTCTGCAGCAATCTACATCTCAAGCTTCTGTTTCTCAGGTTTCGTTTCTGTTTTTAGACTTTTCTCTCTATTGTATTTCTTCTCTTTTTGTTCCCATCTGGCCTTTAGAATTTCGCATCTTGCTAAACTGTGTGCAATTTCCTTTGGTCAAATTAAACTTTAATTTCCCTTCCAGAAATACATGGAAGCTTTCAGAATTATCTAGCTCAAAGCTGCTCTGCTTGGCAGGAAGTTAATGCATGGCTGTTTTGCCTCATGGATCCTTGTTATAGCTCTGTCATGGTTTCAATGTGCAGATTGACAGGATGCCCTAAGTGTGCCAAGGTGCTAAGGGCTTGGGTACTTCAGAAAATATGGAAGAAATATTGGCAACTCACTAAATAGAATATTGGGCTGGAAGCCTTCTAAATAGCATAATTAAGCCCCCCCCCCTTTTTTTTTTTTGCTATAGAAACTTGAGAGTATCTTTTGCCAATCTGTAATGGTCAAGGCTTGGTGATTTCCCTGCTTTGGTCCTGGTTTATTTCCCATTTTTCAGGATGTAACTCAGCAGTATAACACACATTTGGCTTATAGCACAATGCAGCTCTTTACACTAGAAAAATGAGAAAGTCCTGCTTTTTGCCTCCCATCCCCATCAAGGAAGAAAGGTTGTTGTTTCTCTGCCACACTCACATCTACCCAGTTGCTTCATTTTCCTTCCTTCCTTCCTTCCTCCCTCCCTCTCTCCCCTGATTCTGATTCTTCATCTGCAATTTTTATTTGGAATGTGGTAGAGATTCATAACTTTAGCTTGATTACTTTGTTCTTATGTTCTTCTGCCATTTTTATTTGGAAGGTGGTAGAGATTCATAGCTTTGCTTCATTCCTTCGTTTTTATGTTCTTAAAAATGTTCAAAATGAATAGGGAACAAAGAGCATGTGGGCCTTGCAACTAACAATAGTTGTATCAGAGAACAATACCATATGCAGTTTCTCTCCAATAGAACATACAGTTTTAACTTAGATGAAAAGGTATTCCACGGGTATAGCGTCCTATCCATGATGGCATGGAAGCATATAAACAAAGAGATGTTCAATTAAACCAGCATTGCTTTGGCCTTGATTTCTTTTTATAATTCCCTGATGACATATTTATATTACAAAAAATTGGGGGGACTTGGCCTTTAAGTGGCATGAGGTATAAGAGTTACATTCTAAAGGAGGATAGAGTTGGGAACAAAGTTTGGATACAATTTAAATCTTATTATGTTTGATGACATTGATAACTGAATATTATGTAGCTACACTCAATTGAATAGATAATTTGGAGAGGGTCAAAAAGTGTTATGGTTCAGGTGGTGTGGCTTCCCAGATTGTGAATTATGAAACCTATATATAGCAGAAGTTTAAGCAGGGAAAAAAAACCCAGCTAAATCTTCACATTTTTTCAGTTTTATCACTTTCCTGCATACTGATAAAATCAACTTCAAGGTTGTTATCGCTGCCTTGCAGAAAGCAGCTGAGTGCCCACCCAACAACTGGTTGATTTATGTATCAGATATACCAATTTATTTCTGAATGAAGCTTTTAATTTCTTTCCATCCACCTCAAAGCTCACAGCCTTTGTTGTTCACACATGTCCAATTGATTTGTATGAGAATTAAGCAGCCATTACCAAGCAGAGGGTTGTCACAAACAAAGCACACATTTTTTAGGCGAGTGCTTTATATCATAGCAGTGTTTGGAATTGTTTTATATTATGTTTTCAATTTTTCTTCACAGCTTGTTGCTAGTCCCTTTATGAATTTTCCATAAATATTGGAGAAAGAAAGCAATAACATCGATATTTTGACTGAACATGTGCATAAAACAAAGACCAGCTGGAAAGCACTGCAATGTATTTCTTTCCCTTCATTTTTATAAAAGTAAAATGGGTGACAGTTCAGATATTTGGAACACTGAATCTAATCCTGTTTTCTGATAACAGGCATTATTCATAGTTTTTCACTTTGCTTGTTTAATAATGGCAGCATCATATAATCTGTCACATGCTTGGATTTGTGCATAATATATACACCACAGGAAACTTCACCTTAGTGTGTATAACTGTCAATGTACACACACAAATCAGTGGTGGGATTCAATTTTTTTTTTTACTACCGGTTCTGTGGGTGTAGCTTGGTGGGCATGGCAGGGGAAAGATATTGTAAAATATCCATTCCCTCGCTACTCCAGGGGAAGGTTATTGCAAAAAACCCATTCCCTCCTGATCAGCTGGGACTCGGGAGATAGAGAATATATGGGGCAGGGCCCGTCAGAGGTAGTATTTACCGTTCTCCAAACTACTCAAAATTTCCACTACTGATTCTCCAGTCAGAACCTGCTGAATACCACCTCTGACACATATGCACATATATTCATGCATGTATTATACACATGTGTATACATAGTCAAACATATATATGCATACAATCATCTTTGCCAACAGTAAACTTATGACTAGTGATATACAGGACAGGATAGGAAGGCAATTCAACTCTGAGTCTGGGACCTTTCTCACCCAACACAGAGCGAAGGGGATCTTCATTGAAAATGCCTGGTAAATATCTTCTTAAGCTGGTAAATATAACTGGTAAATATCTCCTTAATACAGGCAAGTGAATGAAGTGGTAACATGGCTTTTAATTTTTGCTATTGTCTCCATTCTCAAGTTGTCTCATGAGAAGCCAAACTTCTAAAATAAAAATCAAGAGGGGGAATAAAGTGAAAATTAGATGCATATATATATGTAAACTTTTAAAATGAGTTTACTGTAATGGCTAATATGAAAAAGAAAATGTATATATATATATATATATATATATATATATATATATATATATATATATATATATATATATATATATATATATATATATATATATATATATATATATATATATATATATATATATATATATATATATATATATATATACATTTTCTTTTTCATATTAGCCATTACAGTAAACTCATTTTAAAAGTTTGCATTTGTAATGTAAAACTACAGGAGCATGTTTAAGATTTCTGAACTTCTTTCATTAAAATGTTTGTTAAAGCTGCTACATTTTACAAATTAAACCTAGAGACTCAAAATTAAATGCAAATGTGGGCAGTTATTTGAAAGTGTATTTGAATTCAATCCAAGTATTCTTTTGAAAGGAAACCCAGGATCAAAACACAAAGGACTTCAAAGCATCCCTTGAGAGATATAAAACCATTGGACTGGATGCTAAAAGGACTTAGTTTACTTCCAAAAGAAAAACAACTGACCAGATCATATTGGCCTGCTTTGACATGTTGACTTAATAGGGGTCAGAGTGAAACAGTGTGTTTTTGCAGGTGAACAATGCTACAGTTCAAACAACAGTTGCAATTTCAGACAAGATGAAGCCTTAAGGTACATCAGAGCTGCTCTACAAAATCCTGCTAAATTTACACTACTTGGAGATACTGCTTAGCATTGCAAACAAGCCAAGATACTTATCTGACTGTCTCCCTATTCTCTTTTAGTACCAATGAAATAAAAACCATGTAAACCTGAAAATATGCACATATCAGGAATTGATTGATTGAGGGTCATCAAACCATTTTTGACTTTCGGTGACTACATAGATTTTTCTCTGTGATGATCCATTCTAAAATTGTCTTCAATGTCTTTCAAGTCTTCAATGGTGTGGTCTTCCCACTGTAAATGAGTTCATTCACCTTGCCTCTGGATGTCTTATTCTGTTTCTTTCTATCTTTCCTAGCATTAGAATCTTTTCCAGAGAGTTGGATCTTCACATAATGTGTCCTAAATGTGATAATTCGAGTCTGGTGATTTGTGCTTCAATGATCCAATGGTTTGTTTTCTTTGCTGTCCTTGGTGTTCTCAGGAATCTTTCTAACATCAAAGTTCAAAGGCTCTTCCCATCCTGCTTCATTAAAGTCCAACCTTTGCTTCCATAGAGTGTCACATGCACAATTCTGATCATTGTAGGTATAGGAACATCACAGCATTTGAATATTTTTCTAAGACTTTCATGGTTGCTCTGGCAAGGTCTAGTCTGTGACATATTTTTGAATATCCCGAATATGGACTCTTTTTTAGGATGTGGTGTAGGGTCACTCACAGACCCATCCATCTGTTTGCCACTGGTGGAAAGGATGAGTTGGTCCTAGAAACAAATGGGCAACAATGAAGCTATTTCAGCTTTTTCAGCAAGCAAACGCATTCCAACTCTTTCTCTCCAGTAAATAATTGCCCCTACATTGTAACACATTGAATACTTTTAGAATGTTAACACTTTAACAATTTTAACACTTGTAAAATCCATTGCAGTAGTCCTATCATCCAGGGTCATACAAGTGTTAATGGCCATTGAGATTTTCCATAAAATGGAGTCAGAGATTCTGAGCTTCATAACAATTACTAGTATTACGCTCTAACCTAAGCACATAGGCACTGACTTTAACATAGCCCTCTAAGCTATTTTCAGCACAGACTCTACTATGTCTCTTTAGTTCAGATAGTTAGATGCAATGACTAAGCAACTTTTTGTATTGTCGCATAATAGTTTCTCTACAACCTCTCACTTATCAGTATATATATTAAAAACATGGGGAGGGATGTTGACGGGTAAGAAAGAAATACAATTGCAGAGGGTTTTTTTTTTATAAAGATCAATGTTGATACTAATTTTCATAAAGCTCTCAAAATTAATGAGTGTAGTTCTATAATATTGTGGATAGAGATGAAGATGAGAGCTGACACATGCATATATAAGGCAGACTGAAGTTTAAGAAACAAGCAAAATACCTAAAGAATTTTGATAAGCATCGTTCATGTTATTGAATGTCGTAGCATCCTTAAGGTTGAAACTTAAATTTGTTTTCTTTTTAAAAAAAGAAGAAATTTACCTATGGAACATATTTTAATTATGAGAATGAATGAATGAGCTATTTAATTTTGAAACAAACTTTTTACAGAAAGAATTACCTTTTTGGTAATTATTATAAAACTTGAATACAGGTGGACAGTGTAAAGATAATTGACTGTTGTTAATTTTTGGTTGTCTAAAACTGTAAATAAATTGAACTAATTAAGTAATTAAATATTGATGGGCTAATTAATGCATTAATTTGTGTGTTTATGTATAATTTATTACAAACACAATATCTTTATTTCATATAAGGTATAATGATTTTTTTCCCTGAAAGCTATTAGAGTCCAGAGGACCTCAGAGTAGGCCAAACACATGCTATTAGAAGTGCAGGGAGATACATGAAGACTTCAGGTGGGCCCACTCTTTATCAGCCAGATCAAGCATATGTTGAAGCCCCATTTATCAGTTTTATAGCACCAATTTGATCTGGTCCAACTCTACTAAGGCACTTTAAATGTGCGTTGAAATCAAAGCTTTGTCAAGATAAAATGTTGGTACAAAATCCTCTACAGCTTTAACATGTATGGACTCAAAGTATCCTGGAGGCAGGAGACACATAGTCGGTATTCTCCTAACTAAAAAAACCCTGCCAAATACCTACCTTTTTTTCTCTCTCTCTGAAGGAGAGATCAGTGGGTCTGTTTGACTGCAAGCCACACATCCTGGTAAAGTTATTATCACTATAATTTTAAGAGGAAATGGCTAGCTGGACGGAGTCTTGTGTCTCTATCTTAGCTTTCGTCTCCAATGATCTCTTGACCTTTTTGAGCCTGCCAATAAGTGCTGCATATTTGTGAGGCATTGTATTATGTTTCATATTCAGGAAATCCTTCCAGCAGTGTCTAATAGACATGGAAACCTCACTGTTTTCCTGAGAGGATTCTAAAGTCTCAGTTATTAAAGATAATTTACAGTAGACTTTGGCTTCTAAGTTCAAACCAGACCTTAGCATGAGGATGGCAGGACATTATTTTTTATTTTCATTAGTAAGCCAATACTCTCTGCCTCTTTTAAGAATTTCATATTTCAATCCATTGATGTTGTAGTCAAAGCAAAAGGGTTACAGACTAAAGTTACTAAAATATTCACCAAAAATGATGATAGAGGCAGGAAAAAAGACTCAAAGGCTGCCCTTGACGTTCTCTATTGTTGCTAGATGATGGCAATTACTCCTTCAGTAATTCTAAAGCTTCCTTAACTATGTTTCAAAATATTCTCAAAATGTGAATGTTCATTATACCCAGATATTCACCTGATTGCAAAGAAGAAAGGTAATTTCTGTTTTCATTTTTTTCACAATGGTGAAAGATATGAAATGATTTCATAAAATGCCCTGAAGATGAGACATTATTTGACTTCTTTTCTTCTTGACTTGACAGTGATCAAAGAGCATAATTAAACTTTCAGGGAATATGCTGCTTTTATTAGTAAATGCTGAGTTATAGTCCTATTCAATTCACATGTATTGTAACATGAAAAGTCTTTCCCCATAATTGTAGATGCCTATAGGTTGCCTGTGGTTATTCCAAATATAATAAAGGATGTGCAGAGATGCTCTCATCTTTATTGTCATGCGTTAAAATATCTTATGGGTTATGCTTTCACATAATGAACTCCAGACTATATATGCTCCAGGACTGAGAATATAAATTTCCAAACTGAAGACTGAGAGACAATTGTAAGAAATCAATCCATTATATTATTAATCCTTCCTGTGAACTGACAGACATAAAATGTTCCTACAATATTATAAACTTTTCAGGTCTTACTTTCAGTTAGCCTCTTCTGGAGTTGCTTGGTTCATTCAACCATTCTCAATATAGAAATGGAGCAAAACACTTGTTCATAGCTGAAAAAAGTAATTATCATATTTAAGAGCATCTTTTCATGTATTGTTATTTTAGAGATCACTAGAAATGAGGTAGAAGCAGAGCTCGTGATGACCCAAATCCTAAGTTTAGCAGAGGCATACAAAAAGTTGCCACATGTGTTATTGGAATCAAATGTAGCTTTATTTATTTCAACAGGTTCCCAGGTGATTGGATACAAATAGGAATATGTAGCTGTATGACCATGCCAGAAAATACTCCCCAGAGTCATGATGATGGACCTTTGGCACACAAGCTCAAAGTGGCATGCAGAACCATGTTGCCTGGTACCCATGATGTCACTCATTCCTTTTCCGGGTTTCTGGTGTGCCTGTATGTGCGACAATCAGCTGGCTTTCCTGCATGCAGCAATGCCAGAAACTGGAAGAGCTGGTCTTCTGTTTTCCTGTGTGGGCATGCATGCCAGCCAGCTGATCGTTGGGCAAGCATGCATGCCAGAAACCCAGAAGACCAGCTGGCTGACGTGCATATGCGTGCTGAAAACCAGAAGTTCATTTCTGGGTATGTGCATGCACCCTGGGCATCTCCTCTTCTGGGTTGCAAAACAGACAAGCAGCACATGCCTTTTTTGTCACTCAGTACTGAAAAGGTTCACCCCAGAGGAAATATCTCTGGTATAAGAATGTGGGGACATTTTTGCTACTTGAAAGAAAGACAAAAAAGAACACTATTAATTTTTATTAGACCTGTTTGGTCTAGTGGTTCAGGCACCAGGCTAGAAATCAGGAAACTGTGAGTTCATTCCATCTTAGGTGTGAAAGCCCAACTCACTTCACAGGACTGTTGTTGTAGGGAAAATACTGTAGAAGGAGGAAGGAGTATTAAGTATGTTTGCTGCTTTGAGTTATTTATAAAAATAATACATGAATGACAAAAAAAAAATCTTTAGGAAAAGGACTCTTACCTTCTCAGGAAGAACAAGTCCTCTTTGCCCCTAAATGGATTGGTGACAGATTTTTCTCCAGTCCTTTAATTACTATCCTGAGAAGGGTAAAGGAAATTACTATACTGGTAATCTGCTCAGCCAACTAGAGCGGAAAAGAAAGTGAAATTGCACTGATGACCACATTCCTAATGCCCATGAACTGGAATATAAGACGACTTGGCAGAAGAAAGTGACAGCCCAAGATATTTTTGTTGCTGGAAGCAAAGGACAAGACAACAGCACTCTAACTCCCATGATGCTTCCATCACACTCGATGGTGTGAAAGAAACTACATGGGATCCAAAGCTTTAGAGTAGGTTTTCTCAAACTGGGTAACTTTAAGACTTAACCTCTCCATTCAAGACATCTTAAAGTTACAAGTTTGAGAAACACCAATCTAGTTGTACAATTTAGAACCAGATAAGATGGGGGCTATGTAAATGTTTTAAACAAACAAACAAATTTAAAATGTAAAGAAAATACAAAAGTAAAAAGAAGGGAAAATAGAGAAGGGAAAAGAGAAGGGAAAAGTGAAGGAAAGAAAAGGGGGAAAAGAAAAAAAAGAATTGACTTCCGACTGCCTTTGATTCAGTAGAATAAGACATTAACATCAAACCAAAACTTTTAGTTTTACATAATAGCATAAACTAGCCATTTCCTGAACAATAAATCTATCTAATCAGTAAAATCCAAAATCCAAAATTAATATTTTTCCAAGCACAAAGTCCAGAAGCGGTTTCTAAATAGAAATAAAATAATTTATGTTTTTTTCTTTGATCAAAACAGCCAATTCAGCCATCTCTGCTAACTCCATCAATTTTTGCAGTCACTCATACATGGGGGGGGGGGATGGAGGTGACCTTCCATTTCTTTCCTTAATCTTTTAATTAATTATTTTTTTAGGAAATGAAATGACTAATTATTAGTACAGTGCCTTGCATAATGTTCAAGATTGTTCAAGAGACTTTAAAAAGTCATTCAATTATAAATTCCCCTGATTAAACTACACACTATTTTTTGATGTGTTCCTGTTTGTTTTACTTTTATTCATCCTTCAGAAATGGTGAGATATATGACATTTTTATTACTATTATCTTATCTGCCAACATATGAGGACTACAAAGAAGAACAAGGTTTGCTCACTGTGCTACTCATAGCATGGTGTACAGCTTTTAATTAATTGCTCTCCTTCCCCTTCCCAGCATGCATTTCCCTTCCTCCCCCCGGCCCCCCTCTCTCTGTCTCAGCATAAAGGAAGAGATCCAAATAAGACATTGGTAAGTGGGGTTGAAACAGTGTTTCCTACTGGGAACCGAATTTCTGTAAACCCAAGCCAAACAATACATGCAAATAATAAATGAAACTGTCAGACATTGCAAGGGGTAAACACTATAGCATAAATGAAATAAAAACACTACTCTTCACTACTCTATCTTTTATCAGGTTGCATGGATTGGGGCAAGAGCTTATTAGTACCCAGAAAGATTTTAAGTTCTTTTTTGACTTTATGCATTTGTCCTTTGCTTTACAGTGCCTTAACAAATGAATGAGAGAGAACCGTCTAATGACAGGTTAAGACTAAATGATTCCATTCAAATTCACTTTTTTAAAAAAAATCAGAAACTTTTCAACATAAATATGGATTGGGTTATATATATATAGACTGTTTATAGATGAGATCATAAGTAGAAGTCAAACACGTTATTAAAATAGTACACTTAAGTAAATAAGTAGTTTATGAAAATAAACAAAAGATTATTAATTTCAAATTGCTTGGAATTTCCAAGATCTATGGAGGATTGTGTCCACAAACATTGTTTAGGCAATTTTTGACCTCATACATACACTTCATTGTGACCATCTGATATTTCTACTCTATAGCTGCACTGTTTCTCAGTATGGTGATGGTTATCACCTTTAAAGCCCTACATGGCCTAGGATCAGGCCACTTCCAGGACTACCTTCTCTCCAAAACGCCTGTCTGCCCCACATGCTTTCATAGGACAGGCATACTCTAGGTTCCCTTATGTAAATATTGTCATCTTATGGGATCTATGGAGCATTTATTTATTTCAATGACTATTTCTGTGATTTGGAATAATCATAATAAGTAACATTATGAAAACAAATATCCTGAAAATATGAATATAAATACCCATAGTTTGTGATTTATTTCTTAAGGACACAAAATCAAGATGAAACAAGGTTAAAACTGTAAAATAAAAACTGGGGGGAAAAGAAAAAAAATAGAAGATAGATATATAGATTTAGATATATAGATATAGATATAGATATAGATGTAGCTGTAGCTGTAGCTGTAGCTGTAGCTGTAGCTGTAGCTGTAGATGTAGATGTAGATGTAGATAGATATAGATATAGATATAGATATAGATGATATAGATATAGATATAGATATAGATATAGATATAGATATAGATATAGATATAGATATAGATATAGATATAGATATAGATATAGATATAGATATAGATATAGATATAGATATAGATATAGATATAGATATAGATATAGATATAGATATAGATTCGTATGGGACATGGTGGCTCAGTGGCTAGGATTCTGAGCTTGTCGATCAGAATGATTGGCAGTTTGGTGGTTCAAATCCCTAGTGCCACGTAATGGAGTGAACTCCCGTTACTTGTTCCAGCTTCTGCAATCTAGCAGTTCAAAAACATGTAAAAATGCAAGTAGAAAAAATAGGAACCACCTTTGGTGGGAAGGTAACAGAGTTTCGTGCACCTTTGGCATTTAGTCATGCTGGCCACATGACCATGGAGATGTCTGCAGACAGCGCTAGCTCTTCAGCTTTGAAACTGAGATGAGCACTGCCCCCAAAGTCAGGAATGACTAGCACATATGTGCAAGAGGAACCTTTACCTTACCTTTTATATATAATCATTAAAACACTAATGACTGGGGATCTCTCTCCCAATGAAATTGAAGATTCCTGCATTGGGCAAAGGATTGCATTAGACATTCTTTATTTTACTTCCTCCATTTTGTATTTTTTTTAAAAAAAAATACTTGGCAAACAACACCAATTATGCTCCCAGAAAATAATTTATATTTATCTCCAGACTAATCTCAGATTCTTTGCATGCTCAGTGGCGCCATCTAAATAACTTCTACAGAATTTGATGAGCTCCTAACCTTAGATATCTCTTTTGATTGTTCCTGCAACTGTATTCTGACGGGTAATTATCGGTTTTGCTGACAACACTGAATGGGAAAAATTCTAAAAGGTGTAAAGTATTTTACATGCATAATATATAATGTAGAATTATCTTGGGATATCTACTAACTTGTATACCTTGCCCAATTTCAATTAGAAGGGTATGTCAGTGTATAAGAAATTATGAGCTAGGAGAGAAATAATAACAAGTCAGCCAATGAGAACTGTTTGGTGAGTAAGAAACAGGATTTGTTGTGAGCCATGGGAGATGGCTCAGAGCTCCTTTCTCTCTCTCTCTCTCTCTCTCTCTCTCTCTCTCTCTCTCTCTCTCTCTCTCCCTCCCTCCCTCCCTCCCTCCCTCTCTCCCTCTCTCTCTCTGTATGTATATCTATATTCTGTGATTCTGGCTTCTGTGATTTCTAGTTCTGCTCTCTGCTCCTTGTCCTTTACTTGCTACCATGCAAGACCTGCATAGGTATTGTATACATGCATCATGTTTTGTATTATTGTATATAAACAAGTTTCTTCTAAAAATGAATCTTGCTGAATTATTGACTTGTGAGCTGGTTGGATTCCTGCAGACTCTAACAGGTAGGATTCAGTTTTATATAATCTTCATTGCAAGTGTCCCTGTCCCCCCCCCCCCACACCAAACATTATTGCAGAATAGAATGGATCAAAAATCATGAAGACGAAATTCAACCATGAAAGAAAACAAAACTTCATAGAAATGTCAAAAACCACAGAAAAAGGTCAGCTTTAGGTTAAAGTATGACCTGCAATTTCTGGCTAAGTTTCCATTCATCTTGAAATGTTTACCTCCATTTCTAAAAATTGTTTGTGACATTTCATAAGACCATCTTATTTCTAGAAAATGAGAACAAAATAAGATTTCATTTGTTCAACTTGACAATTTGAGCAAGCCAAGCAAACCAAGGGGAAAAAAACACCCATGCTTTTCACATGGAACAATATAAACAGTGGACCATTGAGAACTTAGAAGTTAGCTATTTGAACGTACAACAATTAATCCACTTTGAAATTTCCACTTCATGCACTGATTTGCACCTGACTCCCTTGCCCACAGTCCGACGGAGTCCTTGGTCACTGCTTGGAACAAAGCGGCGGCTGGGGCTCTTAATCGGATTGCGCCTTTGCGGCCTCTCCATGGCAGTGGATCCAGGAGGGCCCCTTGGTTTACCGAGGAACTCCGGGAGATGAAGCGCCAAAAAAGACGCCTAGAACGACGCTGGAGGACCAGTAAATCCGAATCTGACCGAATTAAGAGCCTTTATTAGGACTTATCTAGTGGCGATTCGGGCGGCTAAATGTTCGCATTTCTCCGCTCTCATTGCGTCCTCAGAATCAGACCTGGCCGACCTGTTTAGGATAACCCGCTCCCTCCTGAAAGGGAGGGATGCGGGCGAACCCTTGGAGGGAAGAGCTGAGGAATTTGTTCAGTTTCTCTCGGACAAAATCGCTCAGATTCGGATGGACCTGGACTCCATTTGGACAGTACCTGCTGAGATGCCGAGAGTGGGCTTTGATCGGATTTCTTGGAGTGAGTTCCAGCTCGCTACTCCTGAGGAAGTGGACAAGGCCATGGTAGATGTAAGTACCTCCACCTGTTTACTGGACCCGTGTCTCTCCTGGCTGGTTTCAACCAGCAGGGAGGTCACATGAGGCTGGCTCCAGAGGATTGTTAATACCTCTCTACAGGAGGGATCTTTCCCGCTGCCCCTAAAGGACGCGGTGGTAAGATCCCTCCTTAAGAAGCCTTCTCTGGATCCAGCTATTCTTAACAACTACTGTCCAGTGTCCAACCTCCCTTTTGTAGGGAAGGTTGTTGAGAAGGTGGTGGCCTTTCAGCTCCAACGGACCTTGGATGAAGCTGATTATCTAGACCCCTTTCAGTCGGGCTTCAGGCCTGGTTACTCCACTGAAACTGCTTTGGTCACGCTGACCGATGATCGCTGGCGGGCCGGGGATAGAGGACTTCTTGACCTCTCAACGGCCTTCGATACCATCGACCATGGTATCCTTCTGCAACAACTGGGAGAGGTGGGAGGCACCGTGTTACGGTGGTTCTCCTCTTACCTCTTAGACAGGTCACAGTCAGTGTTGGTTGGAGGACAGAGGTCGACCCCTAAAATATGGGGTGCCTCAGGGCTCGGTCCTGTCCCCTGTCCTATTTAACATCTACAGGAAGCCTCTGGATGAGATCATTCGTCGGCACGGGATCAAATATCATCAATATGAGGACGATACTCAGTTGTATCTGTACGCCCCATGCCAACTCAGTGAAGCAGTAGAAGTGATGTGCCAGTGCCTGGAGGCTGTTAGGGTCTGGATGGTAGTAAACAAGCTGGCACTCAATCCCGACAAGACCGAGTGGCTGTTGATGTTGCCCCCCAAGAACGGACCAGATATTCCATCTCTTAGCCTGGGGGGCAAAACCCTTTGCTCCGCAGAGAGGGTCCGCAACTTGGGTGTCCTCCTGGATCCTCAGCTGACATTAGAATACCATCTGTCGGCTGTGACCAGGGGGGCTTTTGCCCAGGTTCATCTGGTGCACCAGTTGCGACCCTACCTGGACCGGGAGGCCCTTCAAATGGTCACTCATGCTCTCGTCACCTCTAGGCTTAATTACTGTAATGCACTTTACTTGGGGCTGCCCCTGAAGAGTGTTCAGAGACTACAATTTGTCCAGAATGCAGCCGCGCGAGCGATATCAGGCGTACCTAGGTACACTCATGTTACACCTATCCTCCGCGAGCTGCACTGGCTTCCCATCAGTCTCCAAATGCGCTTCAAGGTGCTGGTTGTTACCTTTAAAGCCCTACATGGCTTAGGACCTGGATACCTACGGGACCGCCTCCTGCCACATACCTCCCAATGGCCTATAAGATCACACAGATTGGGCCTCCTCCAGGTACTGTCGACCGGGCAATGCCAGTTGGTGACTACTCGGGGGAGGTCTTTCTCTGTAGCTGTTCCGGCCCTGTGGAATGATCTCCCTGCAGAGATCCGGACCCTTCCCACTCTCTTGGCCTTCCGTAAGGCCACTAAAACCTGGCTGTTCCGGCAGGCTGTTGACCCCAAAATATGGTCCAGCCCCACTTGGAATGGAGTGCATGGTGTGTTTTTAAATCTATCTTTTCTTTCCTTCTATTCTTTTTGATTTGTATTGTTAGCCACCCAGAGTCCCACGGGATTGGGCAGCATACAAATGCTATTAAACTTTGAAACTTTGAAACTTTGTTTACATTAATACATGGTCTTTATTGTATAATTTAAGTTTACCAAAATCAGTTCTATTGGAGTTGGGGAAATTGGACAAAGAGTTGAATTTTCCGGAAGAAGAATATCAATTATATCAACATCCCTCTGCTCAGCACCAAACCTGGGAAACATAAAGCAAGAAGTGTTAGATTAAAACTACGAGTTATAAGAGGGCAATATACTTCCATGTTAACAAATGCCAAACAATTGCTTACAGTGGCTTCAATCTTGCATGCAATAAAGATTACTATCTAAATGAATCTTGAAGCTGAATGTATTAAAGCATGCAGCAACTGCAAAAAAAGAGAAAAAAATCATTGGAACAATTAAGAAAGAAATAGAAAATATAACTTCTAATATACAAATTCTAAGTGACAGTACACAGTTGAGTACAGTTGCGATTATTGCATTGTATGTTTATCCATTTGTCAAATTTATGTGACCACCTATCTCATAGAAAGTGATTCTGGGCAGCATACAACAATCCAATAAAACAGTAAATCTATAAAGCAATCATTACTTAAAACCTTTATGCAATAATTATTAAAAGAGAAGAACTAAACAGAAAAAAAATAGATGGAGGGATGTTAATATTAACAGAGCCACTTCCTGATTTTACCTATCCCCTGGAGTTGCTAGACTTGCAGTGGGACTTTTGAAAGAGTGACAATGCTGACCTCACCTGTGGGGGGGGGGATTCCACAATGCAGGCACTATGGTACAAGAGACCCACAAAATGTAGCTCCCTCTGTATTGGAACCCATAACATACCCATCTTAGGAGATTTGATGGATGGACAATGAAGTCAGGAAGAGGTGGTCTATCAAAGAATCCAAAACCATACCATGAAGGGCTTTAAAGGGCAACATCACACCTTGAATTAGATTCAGAAACCAACTAGTACCAAAGCAGCAAAGATGTTACATGTGCTCAAGAAAAACATACATACAGTTTGTGCTACTCCATTTTGCACCAACTGAATTTTCTGGATTACACTTCAGGGGCAGCTTCATGTAGAGACCATAGCAATAGTCCAATTAGGACATTACTGGGTTATAAATGACCCAGAGATATAGGAATGGGTGAAACTGACACACAATATCAAGTTGTGCAAAGACTCTATTCACCATGATTGCTACCTTGCTCCTTTAGCATGAGTCATGAGTCCAGGAGGATGCCACAGACATTATACATGTAAATGTTGAATAAGCAGAGAACAGGGTCTACCCATGAAGGAAGATATCACTCTTCTTCAATTACCAATAACTGAAATTGACCCTGGAGAAAGGAGGTGAACCAGCGCAACACCAGGTTGAATACCTCTAATGCTCTGAATTGATCCACCAATGGTTTATGGAGTTTCTGAGGGAGGTGAAATAGAAAAGGAGATATGTACACCACCATCGGTGCTCAACTAAGTATGAACTAAGGATGACTGGACATAGGTTCAAGCCACTTTTAAGGATTATTTTGTGACACTAAGGGTGGTGAAACAATAGTATTTCTCTGCCCTTATTGTATTTACAGATTGCCTTCAATTGTGTTCATCATGATAAGCGTGCAGCACCTTAGAGGTCTTGGGGATTCCAGCGCATTTTGCCAAGCTGATGCTTTGTACAAAAATCAGGAAGCCAGTGTGCAAACACATTTGGTGACACTGATTGATTTAACATAGGGAAAGGAGTGCAGACTTTCTTATTCAACCTGGATGCTAAAATGATCATGATGAAACTGAAACTTGAAGAATTAAAAATTGAAGGAAAGATTGGAGCAAAGAACATCAACAATCTTCAATATGCTGACAACATAACTTTCCTCTCAGAAGCCAAATATAGGTATGAAACATCTGATCAAAAGCATTAAAGACCACACAAGAAATTTGACCTTTTCCTGAACACCAAAAAGACCAAACTCATGAAAAATGAAATGGAAATGTCAAAATAACAGTTGATGGTGCAGAAATCAAATGCATGCAAGATTTCATTTTCCTAAGATTGCAGATTGATCAAAGTAGTGAATGTGACCTAGAAATAAATTGTTGAATCACACAGGGTGACATCGCAATGATGAGCATGAATCAACTATGGAAAAGCAAGGATATTAACCTGGTAACTAAATATAGATTAGTTTGCATTGTGTTTCTCATAAAGCCTACAATTGCACAAACATGAACAAACTAGACTGAAAAAAATGTTAATTCGTTTATACGGTGGTATTGGAGAAGGCTTCTGTGCATTCCTTGGACAGCAAAGGTGACAAACAAGCAAGCACTGGAGCATATAAAACCAAAACCAGATATACTGCTGTAAGGCAAAATCAAAATATTCTTACTTACTTACTTTGGCCATGTCATGTAATCAAATTCACTGTAAAAGGCAGTTAAGCTCAGAATGATCAGCAGTAAAAGGAAATAAGGCTACCAAAAATCTAGACACCATCAAATCTGAACCAGCCACAATATATACTGAAATAATCCATATAAGACTGGAAAACATCATAGAGCTGGTCTACAGAATTGCTGAGAATCAGGCCCAATTAAATAGATAGGATCATCCTCATTCTCAAACTATATAAAATGGAGGGGAAAAATAAGTTTTTATTTCTTACTTACAGTTGGAACTCAAGGTCATCCACTAAAACAAATACAGGAAAAATTGGGACCAACAAATTAAAATACTTAAATAAGCATTTACATAAATAAAAAAATAATCTTGCCTAGCTGATCTTTCATTAATAGGTTCATGGTCAATTGGTGGGAAGGACCCTCTGGACATAATATTTAATGATTGCCATGACAGAAATCAATAACATGTTATTGGTCTAGAAAGTGATTCATCAAGAAAGAAACATATATTAATGTCCTTCATATCATCATTTTTTGCAAACTGAAGATACAATTGGCTCCAGTTAGTTTGTTGTCTCACAGAAGGGTGCTTTCAGTGAAACAGTCATTCTTTAGATTTTAACCCCATGGATCTCTCTCAGAGTAGAATCCAGAGTATTTCCTCCCAGTTAATTCATGTAAGGTGGGCAGGTTCTGTCTAGAGAAGCTAGCTCCTAAGATAAGAAGGACCATAAACAAAAGAACTTTATAAGATCACCAGCATCTAAAATTGAGCCAGAAAATTTGTTGGCAATTGAAAGAAGAGCTCCTTGAAAATAGGTCTTATTCCATTGAATCAGCTAATGCTAGCAGCTGCCATTCTGTGCCAACTTCAGCTTCTGAGTCATCTTCTAGGGCAGCCCCAGCAATTAGTGTTATACTTCCATTTAGAAGGACCGATTCAATTTTCACTGCATGCCATTAAGTTCACTATGCTGATAACTAACTCATTCTGATGGACTAATGTGTAGGTATTATAATTACCATGTGAATAAAGTGGTTTGCTTTTGCTTGTTTGTTGAGCTAAAATAATAAAATACTTTTATTATTCTCACAAAACTAAGATATACTGTATATAGATCTAGATCTAGATCTAATAAATTCTCTTCTCACTCCAATGAATGGTCTGTGTCTTCCTCATCTTGGATCTTCTACCAGAGACCTGGGAATTTGAAGGTTCTGCACCGTATCAGCTGCTCCTAGTACTGCATTCTTCTGGACCAAGAGCTCTGATGTTGTTCCTAAAATCTGTTAGAGTCACTCTCCCAGCTTAGGAGTCACAGTCTCATGTGCTCCTACTACCACGGAGACCACTTTGGTTTTCATATAAAAGAAATCTTCCCTATTTCATCAAAGTTTTTTTTATTAAATAGTCATAATATTTCTTGCTTGCTTCTTTCCCTCTTTGATCTTAAGCAAAGAGTTAAAAGAGCACAAATGATTGACCCACAACAAAATCATTGGCTTATTTTTTTTTCTCTCCCTCTGATAACCTTATAACCACAAAGATACTATATTATTCTTTTTTTTGCAACTGACATAGAGAATATGATTTCATGTTGAGCTTCTTGAAGTTTGATAGGCATTCAGGTTAAAGGAGTTATTTATTAAAGAACAGAAAGTTATTGCTTGTTTATGAAAGGGAGCATTTCCTGTGTTTTGACAAAATATTCCCTTTTCTCTTCAACTTTTTTCCTCAAGCTAAAGTAGAAGTACAGTTGTTATAAATACGCTGTGGAATTCTGATTGGTGTAAAAGTATGCCTCCCAAAAACATATTCATGAAAAGTGCTGTAATTTAAAAATAAGCCCTTTCATAGGGAATCACCCCACTTTTAGACTGCACATACCTTCACCAGTTGGGAGACATTGAATCTGTCATGTGTATTTAGTGTGCTGCTCTTTTTATTTGGTTGGCTCTCAAGCACAATAAATTCTCATGTTGTTATATTGCTTTGATGATCAGATGAGGAGACGGTACGATTCCTTTGAGTGGATGTCCATGGCTCTGGAAATACAGCCAAGTTATGTGCTATTCCTAATGCTGTCTAGGGACTTCTTATATTGGCTTCCAACTGTCCTGATTGTACAAGTATTCTTCCTGAATTATGCAAAGGACCAGTGAGCTAAATGCATTATTATACTTTTTCTACTAAGTATGTATTCCTTTCTTGCTATTGAAGAAAGGTAAAATAAATAGAATGCTTAGGGACACAGTGGCTCAGTTGCTAAGATGCTGAACTTGTTGATCAGAAAGGTTGGCAGTTGAGTGGTTCAAATCCCTAGTGCTACATAACGAGTGAGCTCCCATTATTTGTCCTAGCTCTGTCAATCTAGCAGTAAAAATGTAAGTAGAAAAATAGGGACCATTTTTGTGGGAAGGTAATAATGTGTTTAGTTATGCTGGCTACATGACCACAGAGATGTCTTTGGAGAGCACTGGCTCTTTAGCTTTGAAGCAGAGATGATCACTGCCCCTTAGAATCGGGAATGACTAGTACATATGTGTGAGGAGAACCTTTACCTTTACTTTTAATTATGCTTAACAGAAATAGTGTACTTTCCATGAGGCATAGGTAAGCCCTAACTTGGCCATTATCATACTAATGATTGCTGTTTTAAATTTAATAACTGACTTCAGCTCAATAAATAAGTACCTAATGAGAAATTTGTTCTTTGGTAGTTTCTAATGACTGACTGTGGAGTAAATGATTCCAGAACAGATTTTCTACAATGGTCTATATATAGTAATACAATTTTCATCATGATACCTTTAGCCATATCTACAAAAGGAATTTATTGAAATGTTCCATGCAGTTATTCAATACATATTATTGAATCCTGGATTTTAATTCTTATAGTGCAGAAGACAACTATCTGGCTGGAATAAAAACCATCTTAAATAATACTTTATGGGCCATTGTTAAAATCCTATGCATGGTTAAATATTAAGATCAGCTCTGTAAGTATTATATCCCAGGAGCTGGTAGTAGATTACTTCCACAGGTTAATTACAAATGACATGTATGTTCTTCTATTCAACTTAATTGGATAAGCCTACATTCTAGTGTTTTGAAAGAGAGGAAGTTTCACTCAATTAACTTACTTCATGACATGCATGATTGCAGTGATGCCTGCTCCATTATCATTTTTCCAAGTTAGAGGCCTATATATATATATATATATATATATATATATATTTCTCATCATGCTTTCTAATCATTTAGTTTGAGTTCTTCATTTTCCAGTTCTATTATATCACTTTTAAATATAGCGAACAGAATTACAAATATTTCAACCAGATTAAATGATGTTATAAAACAAAATGAAAGCATTTTATGTTGAAATAATACACAATGATTATTGGTATTTGAGCCTCATGACTCTGGGATCTTTTCATCTTTAGTCCTGTACAATGTTTCCCTATTATTAGAGACTGATGACCAGTTGGTCAGGGAGGTGTTTTTTGGATTCAGTCCTCTTCAAAGATCAAGTGGCAACTTTAGCCAAGAAGGCCTTTGTACATATTCATCTTGAATGTCACTTGTCTCTGTTACAGACCAGGAAGTCCTCCAGAAAATCACTTGTGCCCTACTTATCTGACAAATGGACTGTTACAATTCATATAACGTATGAGTTGCCAATAAAGAATCATTTAGAAGCTATAGCTGGTTCAGAATGCAATATCCAACAATTGTTCCATGAGCTACACAGGCTATCAGTTATTGTCTCAATCACTAGAACCTTCTGATAGTTCCTGCTCTCAACTCCTGTTTGCTGTGCCAAAGATAAATTTGGACAGTTGTGGAATAATTAATTTAGAGGTTTTGGGGAATAATCAATTTCCCCCATATAGCATACTATTTGTAAGTTAGTAGTATCCACAATAGGCGTCTCACATTTCCAAAGTGATGACTCTTTCAAAATAGATTGGAAATGTCATCTTAGATAACGTGTTTAGATTGTATAGTTTTATGTAAGAATTTTAAAAGTCCTTCTTTTAAAAAAACCTGGAAGAAGATCTCTACTTCAGACATAGTGTCAAGTTGTTTCTGATCTCCTCAGATAACTTCTGATTTTTAAAAGCATTGCTGCTCTGTCTGAGGCAATGCTGTTTTAGATTTGATTTAGTTCTTATATATAATGCATATCAAGAAAAGGAACTTCAGTAAAAAAGCATTATATGAAATACTTTGTGACAAAAGAAAATAGGTTGGAAAGCAGTCTACTGAGCTGGTTAAAATAAATTAGAATTGGTGCTTTGCCAAGGCAATGCCTGAGTGGGTTGTTTGGTTGCTTTCAGAGTTGAAACTCTACATTTTCCCTAAAATTTGGAGATATAATCATAAATGATAAAAAGCTTTCTGGGATGCATTCTAAATCATTTAGCACCTCCTAATGCTTATATGGAATGAGCAAATAAAGGATAGACAACAGGCAGATTGTGTTTATTTTTATGGATTAGATTTCTGACTCAAACTGTCTGCTGCTTTTAACAACAACTCCGTAATTTATTTGCTTCTCACAAAGTGAGAACAAAATGCAAAAACAGTGTCACCAAGTGGCCAAGTGAATTTGTTATACCTGTAACTTTGACAAGATGGGCAGTTAGAATGAGTAAAATATTTATTGTTTTGGAATGATGGATGAAACAGTTATGGACGAAATCTGATCATTAGGTTGGTTGTTTTTTTTCTAGTTCAGTAATGATCCAAAGATTTTTCTGCATGAAAGCAATGTCTTCCACTACTATTTCCTTGGTTAGGATTTTTTTTTTCATTTTTGTAATAAGACAATATTTTTTTTTGAGAACACCAATTATTGATATCATTTAGCTTTTAGTTTAAAAATAAGTAACCTGGTCCAAATTTCTGGTATTATTACATTGATTGGAATGATGCTAATATTTGGTTTTTGCCTTTTTCTCAAATTCTGAGATACAAAAGCTTACCTAATAAGTAAAGGTAAAGATTCCCCTTACACATATGTGCTAGTCATTCTCGACTATAGGGGGCAGTGCTCATCTCCATTTCAAAGCAGAAGAGCCAGCGTTGTCTGAAGATGGCTATGTGGTCATGTGGCTGGCATGACTAAATGCTGAAGATGCACAGAATGCTTTTACCTGCCCACCAAAGTGGTCCCTATTTTTCTACTTGCATTTTTACATGCTTTCTAACTGCTAGGTTGGCCAAAGCTGGGACAAGTAACAGGAGCTCACTCTGTTATGTGGCACTAGAGATTCAAACTGTCGAACTGCTGATTTTTCTGATTGACAAGCTCAGCATCTTAGCCACTGAGCCACCGCACCCCTAGAATTCATTTCATGAGCAAAATTGATTTTAATACATTCTCTTTTTTGTATATAAGTTATTACTTCCCTGAAAATTTTCATCAGTTTTATGATTTAATTTTTTATTTATTCCTTTTCTGCATCATATTCTTAAACTAATATATATAGTGATGGCAAACCTTTTCAGCACCAAGTGTCCAAACTGGAATGCCTCTCTGTGGGCATGCACGTCATCACCAGCTGTTCTTCTGGTTTCTGGTGTGCACATGTGTGCTGGATAGCTGATCTTTGCGGACACCAGAGAACCGAAAACAGCCCCAAAAACGGCAAAAAATAGGCCATTTGGGGGGCCATTTTCAGGTTGGTTTTTGGGCCAAAACAGCCCAATTAACAGCTTGAAAATAACCCACAAAATGGGCTCAAAGTCCTTCCTTTTTTCTTGAAGTTACTTTCATTCTTTCAGAAATAAATTCCTTTCAGCATTCAGCAAATCCTTTTGTTTACTGAGTCTTGATTCACCAGCTTGGCATATGTGACTAAATGTTTCTTACTAAAGTTATCTCTGAAGTTTAAAAAAAATGAAGGTAAAACTAATGGTGAAGTCCTATTCTTGTTTTTTTTTAAATATTCTGTATAATTTTTATTAAGCTGTGTCTTATAAATATCCTTTCAAATTATTCCCACTCACCCACCCTTTTGGTTCCTTATACCATAAGTGCTCCTGGAGACCACTGGGGATTTTATCTGTTTTTTAAAGGTAAGAAATGAAAAGCCACCTCTTTCTTTTGTAAAATTTTAAATCTTATTCTCATTTTTTTCTCTACTCTAAATAAATCAGTTTACTTTTTTTTGCAAATCCTTCTAGATTTTGCTTGAGATTAATAAAATAATAAAATAAAATAAAATAAAAAAGGTCATGCTTGGAAATACATTCTAGGCAAGTCCTAGCCAAGAAAGTTTTAGGTTTTTTCCACCTTTTAAGATCTTATTATTTCCCATTATTTATTATAATTGTTTTGAAGAGTATCATTATTATATGCCAACAAATAAAGTCACAAATATTTCACTGGGTTTTTTCCTTGTTATCTCATATCCAGTTTCTCCCCCCGCCCATCCCCAAAGACATGTTCTTGGACTAAATAGCTTGTTAATATCTTTATTTTATTTTCCGTGATTTATGTCCATAAGATTCACCAAAGCCTTTCACTGGTTTCATCTACTGTCTTACAACATTCTGTTGTTGCATATAATAATGGTTACCAACACACTGTTTTGCAGCATTTCAACTTATACCCCTTTTAATCCCAAATACGTGTTTGTCTCTACAAACTTGTTTAAAAAAACATCTAAAACAATTACAAATGATAAAGGAGAACGTGAGCATCTTTGCTTATTGCATTTGTATATTAGAAAACATGCAGAGAGTCTTCCATTGGTCATGATCTTTGCTGTATGCTGTTCATACAATATATGCTTTCCACATAAGTTTTAAATTCTTGTGGATTCGTACTGTTTAAATTGCTAGTAATTGAGTCTGAAGAAGGTGAGTGTGTCACAATGTCAGGTTGAAATATTCCTTGAGAATATGCTGAGCTACCTCATCCCAAGTTAAAGAATGTCAGGGTGATGAAGATTTAAAGCTGACCAGCCAATATAAGGCTGCAACCTAAGATGATGAAATGATGAAGAGTCAGCAGAGGTATTGCCACTTTAAGAAGCTGTCTATATAAAGGAGGCCATGAGAGGATGTATCTTTCTCCTAGTGTATTTCTCTCCTTGTGTCTAGTATCCATTGCTAAATTCTCTATTTAGTGTTAAGAAGAAGATTGATTGCTTGTCAGGTATTTGCCTACCACGTATATTTCTGTATATAAACCACTGCTAAAGTTCTAAGTCTCTATGTGCTGTTTTGCTCCTGGGTTGTCTCCTAATAGTAGTCATGCTGCAAACACTCTGACAAAGAAGAAGTTTTCTTTCTTTCTATCTTTTGGATAAAATGAGGGTGTTTCGAGTTGATGACAAAAATAAGAAATATGGATGCTTTTAAAATGATAATACATTTTGCAATATAGGCATTTTTTGCCTCCATTGAAGATGCCAAAATTATTACCTTGGTTCTGGATGAATTATTCTGTACAGGAAAAGAGCAGAAGGAATCATCTTCAAATTGCTTTGCTTATAAAGTTGTTTTCCCTGTGGGAGCATCAGCATAGGCTATTTCCTTGTTAAAAATGATAAGTGTTATAATTTATCAGCTATTACAAAAGGCTGTGTGGTGTCTGAGAGGATTATATCTAGTGCTACCTCGGGACACTTACTGTGTTTTAACAGCTGGAACTGATAACCTCCAAGATGAGCATATTGCTAGTGACACCATTCAAGCTTCTTGTCTCAAAGAGATTCTCTCTAGAGATGCTGATGAATTTCACCTTAAATATCTCCTCCTTCTCAACCTCTTGTTATCAGCAGCCTGGCTTATAATTTTCTGTTCAACAAATTTTTCTGTATTGCAGATTGAAACTTCTTAGCAATACAGGTATTTTTGTTCTGCTAAGGCCACCAGCATTCTCTCTAGTGCTGTAAAGGAATAAAGTATACTGCTTAACAACCTTCTATTATCAATTCCATCATCTGTAGAGAATGATGAAATTTTTAATGTTACTAATACCATTCTACACTTTTTCACTATACATCTGGAGTAATGCTGTTAGTTATGATGCCTCCATCCTTATCAGTGGTGGGATTCATTTTTTTATTACTAGTTCTGTGGGCATGGCTTGGTGGGTATGGCTTGGTGAGCATAGCAGGGGAAGGATACTGTAAAATCTCCATTCCCTCCCCACTCCAGGGGAAGGTTACTGCAAAATTTCTATTTCCTCCCGATCAGCTGGGACTCGGGAGTAAGAGAATAGATGGGGGTGGGGCTAGTCAGAGGTGGTATTTACTGGTTTTCTAAAGTACTCAAAATTTCTGCTACTGGTTGTCCAGAACTGGTCAGAACTTGCTGAATACCATCTCTGATCCTTATCCTCCATACAATTTTCCCTCGTTGAAGTTTGACATGTGTCTGTTTTCTTTGCTGCCACAAATGGGACAATGTGCTATAACTTTCTATAAATCTGATTCATAGCAGCTCATTTTCTTCAAATCGTAAACACATTACACTGAATCAATCCACCATAGGATGAATGCCTTTATCAAAGAAAATGAAGGTTATAATCTAACACTCCAGTTAAGTGTGAATTGATAGGTAGATGTGTTTTGAGTTCCTGGATCAGGACTGAAAGAGAGCTATTGACTCAAAGCTGGGCCCTCTGTTTAAAGGAGCAATAAAACCTCAGTTTCCTTTCTTGTAGTCCAAGACTAGCACTGTACTACACCGTAGATGGAGGACAGATAGACAGACAGATGGACAGACAGCCTCCCTATCTGCAGTTTAAAGCAGTAAAGGCTGACTAACCAATTCCCAATTATTTTGCTATTCTGCTTATGTTGATCCAGATGAAATAGCAACCATAAACAATTCCACCTGCTGAAAGCTTTGAAATTACACATTACAGGAAAAATATGTCCTGAGGAATATTTTTACTGCTTGTATATCATGAATTGAAACACAATATTTCAAAAGCCTTTTACTTTTCAGATTGGTAAGCATTAAGGAAATGGATTTGACAATAATCTGCTGGGTATGCGTATTTATAGAATTCCAATTAGTGGCCCAAACAGTGTTATTCTTGGTGGAGGATGACAAAGTTTATGGAAGAATAAGATGAAAGCCAGATATGTGGATGATAGATTACATTAAATATACATTATGTTTGTAGAATACAAAGTTCAGGGAAAATTTACTGGCTTACTATTTCAGTCAAAAAAAAAAGGGGGGGGGAAATAGGAACACCTTTATGCAGGTATTTAAGAAGTTAGCCAAGGGTGAAAAAGAGACTCTTCTAACTTCCAATTCTATACTATCAAGAAGGTATATTCTATAAACAAACACAAAGAATCTTGAAATCAAACTGTATCTGCCTGTGTTTGTGTTATTTTCAGCATCTCCATAAATACTTTATATAAGTGGCACTGCTTCTTGGAGATCTTTGAAACAGAACAAAATGAAAACTGTACAGGATACTGTAATGTGCAACCTGCAGCACTGTTATGTAAAGCTTATTTTGACACTTTGGAAAAATGACCTCTTTATGGCACCATCAACAGTACTATTTCAAATCGCAGGTCTTAAATGTTGCTTTTATTTCTTAGAAGAGGGGCTATCCAGTTGTGATAAGGTCTTCATGACCACATACATTTCTCAATAATTATATGTCTCTAACCTGGTTTTCCAAGTCTTCCAATGGAATGTGGGCTTGGCAATCACATTAGAAGGGCCCCTTTCTAATTTCTTGGTTTATAAAGGTGTAAAAAGAGGATGTGCTTTCAAACTTGTACTGTTATATTATTGTAACCTTACAGCAAAATAGAACTAGTATTTCTGGGTGCACTTATTTTCAGCACCACCTTACAAGGCTGACATTTATCTGATGTTTTGAACTGCTTTTATTGGAGTTGCTTGCTTGCTTGTTGTTTTGTATTAGGTTTTTGTAAACTGGGGAAAACCTATATATAGAAAATTAGTGATGTTCTGGTTCTTTTTTCTCGTACTCTTTCAGTGTAAAGGAAAGGATTAACAGTTTAACAGAGTTGGAAGGGACTTTATAGGTCATCTAGTCCAACCCCCCACTCAAGCAAGAGACCCTACACCATTTCTGGCAAATGGCAGTCCAATCTCTTCTTGAAAGTCTCAAGTGATGAAGCCCCCACAACTTCTGAAGGCAAACTATTCCATTGGTTGATTGTTCTCACTATCAGAAAGTTCCTCCTTATTTCTAGCTTGAATCTCTCCTTGGTCAGTTTCCATCCATTATTACTTGTCTGGCCTTCAGGTGCTTTGGAAAAATAACTTGACTACCTTGCTCTCTGTAGCAGCCCCTCAAATATTAGAACACTGATATCATGTCTCCCCTGGTCTTTCTCTTCAGTAGACTAGCCATGCCCAGTTCCTGTAACCATTCTTCATATGTTTTAGTCTCCAGGACTCTAATCATCTTGATTGCTCTTTTCTGCACTTTTTCTGTAAGGATAAGGATGCTTATGGCTTTGGTAAAAAAAAAAAGTGGTTAATTGCACCTGATGTTTGTTTTGAAAACAACCACTGTAACATAGCTCTTACTTCAGAACTATGGTGGTAGAGCTCTGCCAGCTACTTCTGATCAGAAGTGGTTACAGAGGCTACAAAATCAGCTACCAATTGTTCATCCCTGAGTTGTACTGCAGGTTGCAACTCTTGTATATATGATGTTCGTTGCTTTCCTTTCTCTTTTAAGAATGTAGAGAAATAAGCTTTGAGAAAGTATTCAAAATGATACCTAAACCTGAGATTTCTTGCATCACCTGATAGATATATTTTTGACTACATCATTGTATTACATCCCAAGAAATGTGCTATACTTTTTGATAGTTCGCCCCCCCATGTGATTGAAACCATCTGGCCATCCATCATGGTGTTATCTGAAGTCTTTACTCAGCTGGTGACTATTTTCTTGCTGAGAAAAGGCTGTATTGACTGATCCTTGTCTGGTTTACAGAGAAGACTTTTTCTGGCATTTCAAAAATCTCTTCCTATGATGAAAATACTCAGCATTTAAATTCTAGCTGTCTAAACCAGAAATCAGGAAATAGGTTTTATTTAAATTCAAATAGTTATCACCTTCTATACATAATTCATTTAAAGATTTTTGCTTTTATGTATGTAATAAAGCTTTTTTTAATGTTATCAGTAAATTCAAGATTAAATAATCTCTCATGGAAGATAATCAAAAGTTTCCATCAATTTCAAGTGGAAAGAGAGAGATGTTTCTAAAGTAAACATATGATCTGAAATAAACTACAGATCTTTTCTTAGCACTATGCATATGTCAAGTGATTTATTACAATGATGAATGTAGCACAGTTACAGAATAGGCTTATTATTTAGCACCACTTTTGGTAAAATTTCTACAAATATCAGAAAGGTCCAAGAAATTAATAGAAAGTTGCAATCCCTGGAGGAAATCTCATTAAACCCAATACAATTTCTTTATGATTAACAACACTATATAGTTATTGTGGATACAATGGCTAGGAACCAGAGGTGGTATTCTGCCGGTTCGCATCAGTTTGGGCAAACCAGTAGTGGCAGCGGTGGGAGGCTCTGGTCACCCACACGGACATCATCACGGATGCTCTGTGCATGCATAGAACTGGTAGCAAAGATAAGAGAATTTCATGCCTGCTAAGAACATATTAGCTTAGCTGCAGTTATATTTATTATCTGACATATATTTTGTTTCTTGACTAATTTTTTACATTGATGAGAAATTATTTAGAAACAGAACATTAAATCTTTCTTAAAGTACTTTGTGCTATGGACCTTAGAGTTACTTTCATTAGAAATTCCATTTCTTTTATTTACAAAGAAAATGAATTAGGAAGGCTTTTTGAAATCTTTCCAATTGACAATGGTAGTGTTAGGAAAGAACCAGGGAAACTATCCTAGAAAAATATTTTATTGTCACCAGACTGGTGGCTACAAAAACAAAAGAACAAAATCCAATAATGCAAACATATGAATATACAAAGAGGCAAACACAAGAAATGCAAACACATCCATCTTCCTTCTATTTTCAAGTTATCACTACAATCACCCACACTGTAGAAGAGATTGAATAAATCACTAATAATTTCAGAAAACTAGAAAATTCTCCTTGCATTTTTATGGTGGTTTACAACCTGCTGTTATCCCATGAGAGATGGCTGTAATAACACTAGTTTATTACTATTTAATTAGTTAAACAGTTTTCCCTTTCACTTTTCTACATCCAGAACTAAGCAGGAAAGTATAGATGTGGCATTCAGATGCTTTTTTGGAATTCTAGAAATGAAACAATATAATTATCCCTCTAGTTTCCTTTTTAAAACCAATATAGATAAGATATGTTTCATAATGATTTCTGCTATCTTTTTATCTTCTACTATCTTATGGGTGAGAAGAGTACTCTTTTGGGTCAGGCAAGGTCCATCTTAATCCAGCATTTGACTTTTCATTGTAATCACCTAGGTATTTTAGGAGAATTTGAAAGAAGGTGAAATATGAAGCTCTATGTGGAAAGTATGTTTCCCTGATGCCACAATAAGCCTTCAAGATTCACAGCATAAATGCCATCTATTGTGTGCGACCCAGAGTCTCCTTTGGGGGAAGATGGGCAGCATATAAATTTGATTTATAGAAGTGTGGACAATTGATTAGGCAATACCATGGGACTATAGAATAGAAGACAAAGAACTGGAGTCAATCATAAAATATCAAGGTCTGAAAATTGATATGGAAAGATTATGGCATAAACTGGCTGTGATGGTCCCAGTGATTATTGGCACACTGAATGCCAGACCAAAAGTCTTGGACAGCACTTAGAAAGTATGTGCATTTAACAAAATTTCTATTGATAACTTGCAAATGGCCACAGTACTTGGTGCAGTACATACAGTGTGTTTATATATTGAAAATTCTTAGATTCTTAGAAAGAACTCAATGCACATGAAGGACAATTCAGCTAAAGAATTGGAGGTGTGATTCACATTGTGGTGAACAGATAGTAATTACTTGGCATAGCTTACATTCTGCAATTATACAATTAACATCTATCTATCCTAGGTCTTTGGGAAAGGACACAATAGATGAATAAAAATGCCAAACTCAGTCTAAACATCTATTTAACTGTGTGACAAAGCATCATTATCATCAAACTAGAACATGCCAATCTTTTTAGCTTTCACTACCTTTTAAAATCTCTCCAAATATTCTGCCTACCCTATCTTTTTACCAGGAACAGAACTGTTCAAATCACCTCTTACCAATTACTGGTTTTCATTCTTTAAGGATTAAATTTCATTTTGTCAGTTAGTTATAATCTAAGAAGTCTAGATCCTAGCAGGATTGAATGGTTCTGGGTTCTGGACCTCCTGTTACTTGTAAGTTACTATCTTTAGTTTTTGGTCATGACATTAAAATGTCTGAGTTAATACAAAGACCTTTGCCTAGCATTAAAAATTACATTAATGCAGCTGCTGGGCAAGACTTGCTCTTGTGAATATTTTCTAATCTGTGCATTATAAACAGCAAAATCTGTTACATAGTAATCATGTTTTATATTTGTTACAGTGAAGGTTGCTGAAAAATAGCAGGAAATTGTTAGCATTGTTTATGTATGTCATAAGCATCATTAGAATACTTTCATTTGAAGGAAATACTGCTGCATGTTGAAATTTTATCAGAAGGATGAAAAGTTCATTTTGACCTCACAATGCATGCTCCATTCTTTACTTGCATGCATCATCATGACACAAGAATAAAAAGGGGTGAAGATTGTATGCATTTCTTCATTTGCTCCTCCACTTTAAACCCTGGTCATCCATTGATCTAACACATTTTCTGAATTCAAATTTCAAAATAAGTATCAACTATTTGTTTGGGACCAAAAATTATTCAGAAGCCAGTACATGAATCCAGCTCATAGTAAGCACTTTTAAAATAATGTTTGCACTTATTATACTATTTTTAATAAAGTATATTATATTATAACAGTATAATCTGGAGATTAAGAAGAAGAAAATGCTACCCAAGGAGAGATATTAATCTAACAAAACCATTATATCTCCCTATGATTCAAATCCAACATAAATAATACCTAAGGTGTTTCAAAACAGCTGTACATCTGCTGCCAAATGGTACAGCAAAAAAAATCTTAGAATAAGATAAGAAATGTGAACTTTAGCTTCTACTAAAAATACAATTGCTATTGTTTGGGGGTAAATCTGAATAATGTGAAAGGAATAATGAAGTTCAAGATATAGTTGAATCAATGTGCAAACCCTCTTATTATTTTTCTCTATGACATTTCTCTTTCAGGAAAGAAGAGAAAAATAAGATAATTAGTGCAGCTTAAAATCATTATTTATAAGTGCCTTCAAGCACAGTTAGGACATTTAATAAGAGGTCAGTTTCTCCTGCAATGTTAAAGCTTTGTGGAATAGCCCTTTGTTCATTTACATAACGTTTGTTCCCTACACAATCAATGGGTCCATTTTGAAATGAAGGAACAAATAAAAAGTAATGATTTGCATTGGTTTTTTCCCCCTTTAATGAGTGGCCTTGAGCAATTGTGTGCTATCATACTTTTTTTTCCTAAGTCAGCTTGTAATATTTAGAAATATGGTTTGAAGTTTCTGCATTGTGACAGGAAGTGTAACCAAAAGCTTGGGTTCTAAAAGCAAAATAAACAGTGCTTGGGTGATTACATTTTAGAAGCTTTCATGTACATTTTCATTCACATGAACTCACACACTCAAACTACTGTTAAAAAGAGAGAAAGGGAGAGAGAAAATCCTTGTATTACTAGACATTTTCAATCATTTTAACTTGGGAAATTAAATCAAGATTTAAAACCACCCAATTCTCACCAGTTTGCATCATTTCTCATGGCCCTATTTTGAGAAATAATTCAAACCAGATTGTTGCTCCATACAAAGCAAAGGCATATAAAATGATGGTTAAATCCAGTCAGTGGTGTTTAGAGTAAACACATTGAAATCAATGGAAATTAACCTAATATGATTACATGAAGCTGTTTTAGTTCAATTGGTCTGTAATGAGTATGAATGAGAGGCAAAATAGACAATAGTAAATTTTGAACTATTTTGTTCCAAGATTTGAGAACACACATGTGACAGAAAAATAAAAATCTTTGCTTTTATCCAGCCCTATTAATATTGTTACTACTTAGTAGTACTAAGGTATTACTATTATTATTTTTTTGGAGAACAAATCTTCCCACACATAAGCTTTTTTATGGTTGTCTAGTTTTTGTTTGGTTGCTTGTTTTTAAGCACTTTCAAAGGAATTAAGGCAAGAACTAGAGTCCTAGAACCTAGGCTGTCCAATCCTGGATTGAGGTCACTATATAATTAACTAAGTAAATCCTCAAGTGAAGCAAAATAATATATGATTTGTGTATCATTTAGTTTGCCTCTCAGTCAAATTCTACTCAACTGTACAGCTTTTCCCCCCTGAAATTCTAGAGGTTTTGCTCTTTAATTTCTCAGTTTCTTAGAATCATGCTGAAATGTGTGGGTGGGTAGACAGCTGAAGGTCACCGCATGCAAGAGCGTGCCATCATATCACCATGGTTCCATGGAAGCACAGTATGAAATTATTTAAAACTATCTTTAATTTTTATGTGTTTTGTCCTTAATGAGCAGTATAATTTTTGTGCATTCTGTGGCTACAAAAAAAGGTCCAGAATTCAGCTTGCATGATACCCATTATCAATTTATATCACAATACAAATATAGATATATCTGGAAGAGATGTGAGTTCATGCCAAGAAACAATTTTAAAGAAAAACCTAACAAAAATAATTAAAATTCACCCAGTTTAAAGCTATTTTAAAACAAACAGAAGTGGACATTTTATTAAATTCACAAGAAACAATGGGATACAAAGTAGTTCCTTTCCCCCATAACCTTTTTACAAATTCAAACATTAAGAAAACGAGTACAAACAAATAAAAATATAAACAGTAAAGAAAAAAAGAAGAAAAGTGATGAAAAAGAAAAGAGAAAAGAGAGGGAATATATATATATATGTTTTATGTTTTTTATTTGTGCTGATAAATAAATAAACTTTAAGTATATATATATATATATATATGACTTTAAGTATATATATATATTTCACATATATATATATGGAAGTGTGACCTTCCTCCCACACTTGGGCATACCAGGGGTTGTGACTTTATGTATATACCTCCCACCCTGGCTGGCTGATAAAAGGAGTCGTTCTCTGCAGCTCAAATGGTTAACTCCCTGCCTGGGAGGCAATAGAGCACAGGTTCGAATCCCAGTAAGGATATGGCTAGCTGATGAGAGCTAAATAGCTTGAAATAGATCTATACTAGTCTTCCTTTATTTATTTATCAGCACAAATAAAAACATATATATATATATATATATATATATATATATATATATATATATATATATATATATATATATATATATATACACACACACACACACACACACACACACACACACACACACACACACATATACATATATACATATATACATATATACATATATACATATATACATATATACATATATACATATATACATATATACATATATACATATATACATATATACATATACATATACATATACATATACATATACATATACATATACATATACATATACATATACATATACATATACATATACATATACATATACATATACATATACATATACATATACATATACATATACATATACATATACATATACATATACATATACATATACATATACATATACATATATATATATATATATATATATATATATATATATATATATATATATATATGCTAGTCTTGTTGTATTCCGATCTTTGGATCTTTTCCCATGTAAGATTGAGATTGTCTTGGCAATGTTTCGGCGAGGTCTCACTCGCCATCTTCAGGCTGGGCTTTGTTTCAGTAAGTGGAATGGTTGATTGTGTGGTTGTATCATGTTTGGTAGATTGGTGCTGATTGGTGCTGGCTGTGTGTCCATTGTTGTTTCGTGTTGTAATGCCCTGAGTGGGGGTGGGGCTCGTTTGTTGACTAGGGCTAGTTTCCAGATGTCTGGTAGGCAGGAGGTATCATCATGTTTATTCATGTTGTGGAGGTGTTTCTCTATTTCAATAGCTTCCATAATTATTCTCTTATTGAAGTGTTCAGTTTTGGAAATTAACCTGGTTCCTTCAAAATTAATTTCATGTCCTGTAGCTTTAAGGTGCTGGAAAAGGGGGGAAGTGTTGTTTTTTTTTTCTTACTGCATTCTTGTGTTCTGCGATGCATGTATTTATTCTTCTGTTCGTTTGTCCTATGTATGTTGCAAGGCAGATTTTGCATGGTATTTCACAGACTCCTTGATTTTCTATCTGGATTTTGTTTTTGGGATTTCTTAAGATGTTGGCTATTTTTTGGTCAGTGTTGAAGGCTGTCTTGATATTGTGTTTATGGAGAATTTTGCTGATTTTATCTTTGGTGTCTTTGATGTAAGGGAGGAGGGCGATGCCGTTGTTCTGTTCTGTGTCTCGCTTCTTGGGGGGAGTCTCCCTTTGGATTAGGTTGGTAACTGTTTTTCTTTGGAATCTGTTGGAGATTAGTCAACAAGCCCTAGTCAACAAATGAGTCCCATCCACCACTCAGGCTGTTACAACACGAAACAACAACGGATACACAGCCAGCACCAATCAGCACCAATCTACCAATCATGATACAATCACACAACCAATTAAGCCCAAAACCCAGCCTGAAGATGGCGAGTGAGACCTCGCTGAAACGTTGCCAAGACAATCTCAATCTTACATGGGAAAAAACCCGAATACAAGAAGACCTCCATGTATGTGTGTTTGTGTGTTTGTGTGTGTATGTATGAATACATTTCAACAAATCTCTCGAATTGTAAACAAATCTTTAAAACCTCTTCATATAATTTTGGTCAAAAAACAATCCCATTAAGCAGAAACCATAACATGCATACCTTTCAAACAGATTCACTTTATATTCTTTTCATTTTTCAAAATCTTGATCTTTAGTCCCTTTAATGGGACTAAATATGACTACATATGTAGTGTAATATTGCCCTTATAGTCTGGCATTTTTAAACAATTTTGATTTGCAAATCAACATTGTCATATTATCTCATCACTTTTATAACCCAGTATTTTTTAAACTTCAAATCCACATTCAAATCAGTATCCAATACAATGTATTGTTTCCCTCTATTCTCTGCTATAGTGTCACATAAACTTGTAATGTCTGACTAAATTGTTCCCGCACAGCCTTATTTTCTTCTATATTCAAATAGCATTGAATATATTCAAATGGTATTGATCTGTCTCTTCTCCTTTCAGCGTAATTGTTTGTTCTCCTCTTGTTCCCTCTAATCACCCTTCAAGTCCTCTCTTATCATTTATTTATTTTTCAGGCAGCAAAAATTTCCCATGGGAGATAGATACATACATTCATACATACATGCGCGCGCACACACACACACACACACACACACACACACACACAAACATACCTTTACAATTTTATATACCCCACAGGAAATATTCTGTCAAGTCCATCTAGCCCCTTAACTTTTCAGAATCAACATTCTAGTTCCACTTTTTCTGTTTATCAAAAAATAAAGCTTATTTTATTAATCTTAATCCTAAAATTTACTCAAAGCTTCTTTTATCCAGGATAGAAGGAAAATCTCCTGGTATAATACAATTTGTCATTGGGAAGGTTCTTAACCCCAAAGAAATTAGTAATAATAAGGAGCAACTTATTAACAATAAAACATCAAGCATGGCTTTAGCAAGATAAGCATTCCTTTGGCCTTCAGATCCCTTCAAACTTCTGGAAATGGTTGTTTTCCAATTTCTTTGCAGAGAGCATCTATATGAAGCCAAGCACGGGTGAGCCTTCTCTTCTCCATAGTCTGGAGAGCAGTTTCAAGTAGCCGATAATTTCATCACTTCCTATTTCAGTCACATTCATCAATTTTACCAAAATTTCACCAGAGTCATTTTCAGTCTGCTATGATGCTCCTGGCCTCTGACATACAAAATAGTTTCAATAGCTATTTTTTGATCCCAGTATCTTAAAATTTAATATCATTCATGAGTTTCATTGATTATACAATATACAGACAGAAAAGATAATAAAAACATAGAATGGATCCATAGCTCAATGTTAGCATTTATAATGTATTCCAACTTTTGTCCTCTCAAGAAAAGAATAAGTGTTTTAGTTCTTTGGATTAATGAAATTAATTTGTATAAAGCTACAAATCAGTCAAAATAACCCAAAGGCAAAAAAAAGTAAGAGTAAATCAAAAAGTAAAAGAGTGTAAATCACGCACAATAATGTAAGCATGACACATATAAAGATCTTTTTCAAAAGCTTTTTTTAACATTGAACATTTCTAATGTACCAGGGACTATTTCATAACACTGTGTACAGTCCAAGTTGACATATCTTCACACGGCATGAATAAAGTGATGAGAAAATTGTTGTTATGCATGGAAAAAATGGCTTCCAGGTCTTACAGGAATTAAGATATTAAATAAAGATGCACTTTCTTTTTCCTTTTTTAACAAGAGGGATATATGTTTCTTCATACGGAGAAATTGATTGGTTATGGCTACCAGATCTATGCAAACTTCTGGATGATCAGAAAAAATGGCCGCAGATATGCCTAAAATTCTAGATTTTATTGCTATCTTTTGGCATATGGATCTTTTTCAGGCAGGCATGGTACACTTAACCCTGGAAGTTAATTAAGACCAGATAAAATATAGTGTTTCTTTTCACAGTATGTAAGCAATATCCCTAAAGTTCTTCCACATGAATTGGGCTTCTTACTAGCTTAGAGACCAAGACAAATTCAAAGTGGAGATATTTGTGAGTTATTGATCATTATAATCAAGACTTACATAACAGAGTGTGTGTCTTACTGAATATACTTGGGTTAGATTCAGACTTAGCCCACATTCCTATGTATGCTTATATGGAATTAGTTCTGTATAAAATAAAGGTACTTACTTTTAAGTAAACTTGCGTGGGACTAAATAGTTAGCCAAGGATGATTAATGCCAGATGAAATGTATTCATTTCAAGTGTAAGTAATTTTTTGAGAACTGCATTGCCTGCCAGGCCTGCATTTAAGAGAGAGAAGTATTTCAAAGAAATAAATACCCAGTTCTCAGAGGCAGCATATCTTTAAATGCATTTTGTAGAAATTGAGCTATTGCATTCAGACTTTTTTTTTACTGCTTTTCTTGACCAACCAGTATGCGAAATGGGATTATGAATTAGATAGACCTTTGGTCTGATCTAGCAGGAACATGAAGAATTGTTCTAAAATTTAATAGAAGGTTGCATGGATTTGTAAACAAGTCCTTTAAATTAATCTTAAGTTATTTTGGGGATCAGCTAACATTTAGTAAAATGTAAGTCTAGTAGAAATATATTCTTAATTTCAGTAAAGCTTTTGAAAAGTATTCCATGATTTCTGATTTGCAAATTAGAGAAATGTGGATGAAATTTTATATCTATGGGATGGATCAAAACTAAAAATGGGTCAAATAAATAAAATAAATAAATATATCAAATAATGTTCTTTATGATGTTTTCATCAAAGTGGAGTGTAGTATCACTAAATCATGAACACATGATTTAGTCCTAGAAGCAGTTCTTTCATTATTTATATTTATGATGTAGATTAAAAAATAAAAATGTAATAGTTACATTTAAGACATGCAAAATTAGATGAAAGCTAACATTACAGTAGCTCAAAAATGAAGTTTCAAGTGATTTTGATAGCCTAGAAAAATGGCCTAAAAAGGTAAAATAGATTTTAAGATTTCCCATTGGATTTCACATTTCAGTTCTTAAGGAAAACTGCCCTAAATCAAGATGAAGTTTGGAAGTGCTCCTGACTTGTTTTCTGTTCAAGGAACAGGTGACAATTATGGCCAGGAGGACCTTTCCACATATTAATCTTCTTTGAAAATTATGCCCTTTCCTGGATTGTAAGGGATTACTCACATTCATTTCTCTCTCATCTCATCTGCCAAATGGATTACTGCTGTGCATGGTATGTGGGACTGTACACTATGAAGCTGTGATAGGTCTACAGGTCTGAAGCATGAGTAATTGTTAATGCATCTCAGTATGCCAAACTTGCTTTGCAAGTTTTCCACATTCCCAACAGGTTCCAGGGTGCTGCTCATCAGCTATACAGTTCTTCATTGAACTGAGCCGGGTTACTTCAGAGACAGTCTTTCTCTAATTGTTCCTGCCCATCTCTCTAATCAAGCAGAATATGCCTGCTTCTGGTCCATCTATTAGACATGCCAGATGAAGAAACCCACAAAGCATGCTTTCCATATTGTAGTACTTAGCTCAAAACGCCATGCGTCCTCAGGCTTACTTGATCCAAATTCTGATGGCATTTAAAGACTTGGATTTCCTTCGGGCATGAGGTCCTGAAGTTAGGTAAGACTATCACTGTGATTGCTTTTTACTGGGCTTGCTTTTATATGAGATGAGTAGATTGCCCTATTTATTTAATTCATATATTACATTTATTTGTTATCTATCTCACTATCCAAAAAGATTCTGGGTGGCTTATGATACAATAAAAACACAAATATTAATATATTAAACTTAACAAGGTTTAGACAAAACTAGGAACCAAGTACACAAATGGTATGAAGGTAGGATCTTCTCTTTACTCACCACCACTTCTAATGCAAAGCCTCAAGCCAATTAGCAGTACCAGGCCCCCTAAGGCCAAATTGATGGGTTTGGATATCACTCTGCCAACAAGAGGTAATGGCCAGAGCAGGAAAAACTATTCTTCTTGATGCTGCCAGCCAGAATTCCTTAACTGATGGGGTTCTGCCAGAGCAAATCAGGTGGCCCAATACCATTGTGGTGAAACGGTTCCTTAAGTAGCCTGTTTGTTGTCATTGTTTCCTTCTGTTTGCTATTGTGTTGCTTTTTTGAAATCCTATTGCTTACCACCCAGAGTTGCCAATTATGAATCTGCTGTATAAATCAATAAAATGAAATAAATAAAAAAAATATGTGAAATTTTAGATCATTCACACTCTTCATTGATTGGTGTTGCTGCCAAAAAGACAATGCAGTTTTAGATGGCAGCAACAGCTTTACAGATTTCAAATAATGAAAGCAATCATTTAATTCTATTCTGACTATAACTATAATTGCATTGGCCACAATGCTAACCAAGTATATAAACTCCAAAGGGGAAACTGGAAGGAAAAAAGAGAGAGGCAGTGAAGATACTGGAAAGTAAATCATATGAAGAGATATTGAGGGAATGGGAAATTATTAGTGAAGCATATTCCAACTTAATGCTAGGTTTCATATGATGTTTCTCTGTATTTCATAAAGCATCAAAGTAAGAAGGGTGAAGCGACATTTACTTAAGTGGATTCCCTTCTATTCATCGACTGCACTTATAGCAAAATCACATTCTATGAGCAAAATCATCCTTCTCTCAAAAGGGAGAGCCTGTTTCTTCAGAGACTAGACAATTGGAAGTATCTAGGGCTATGTGAAGCTTTGAAAGGTTGCTTTGCCTCAATGAAGCTTCAGATGAAGTACTCCCTTGAAACTGCTTCTTTAAGCAATTGGTCCCATGTCTTCTAAGAAGGAAATGAAACAACCACCATGCTCAACCTTGCTTAGGTTCAGAATTTCTCTGAGCTGACTTCCACAGAATGCTATATAGCACGTATGCTATATGAAAAAAACTGACTTTCATTGGTGAGTAGCTCTATGTAATGTTACATTATAAACAGAATCAATATTTTATCTAAAATATAAAAAGAATACAGAAAATGATCTTAATTGAAGTCAAACCACTTTACCTCAGTCTGCACTGGCAGAAACTCGCCATGTTTTAAGACTTGTGGACTTCAACCTCCAGAATTCCTCAGACAGCCATGCTGGTTGGGGGATTTTGGGAATTCAAGTCCACAAGTCTTAAAGTTGACAAGTTTGGAAACCCATGTTTTAGAATTTATCTATTTGAAATTAATTGAACTGGGACATTCTCCTTGCTCCCAGTAGCCTCTCCCAGTGAAAATACATTGGCTCCTGGAATGTGGTAACATTTTTCTTCCACTGCATTCAATGGTGAATATACTTTATAAATATTCCTTCTCCAGAAAGTCTCATCTTTATGCCTATGTTGGGATCATTTTGATGCAAGTTGAAAAACACTTTTATTGTCATAGACATTTCAGAATGATTCTGGTAGAAGGGCTTCAAAAACTTCTAATCAGATATTATGTAGATTTTCTTTTTTCTTTTCCCTTCCTTGATAGATTCTTGGAAAGAAAAATGTTGAATGTGTGAGGGAAGACACTGTCATATGAATCTCTTATAAAATCTTGTGAATAAAGAAGATTGGCTGGGAATGGAAGACACTGTCAGATGGAAGACACTGTCATATGGATCTCTTATAAAATCCTGTGAATAAAGAAGATTGGCTGTGAAATAAATCATCAGCAGGAAACACCAGACATCTTGTAATGCCACTTGTATGCATTTCAAGATATTTGGAGTACTGTTGCTTCTACTGTATTCTAGTCTGCAAATGTTTACATTTGCTTTAGATCAGTGTTTCCCAACGTGGGCCTCAAGGCCCACAGAGGGGCAATTTGATTTTTAATGGGGACAATTTCAACCTTGTTTAAACCAAGTTAATGGCCTTTAGGCTTCCTCCACATGAGTAGAGTTCACTTTTTGAATAAAGTAAACATTATATGTCACAGGTAGGTAGACATCAGGATTTTATAGATGCCCTAGGTGGGGCAATGGCCAAAAAAAGATTGGGATCCACCCTTTAGATTTTGCAATTTAAACAATTCTCCTTCCTCTTTCTTAACGTTTTTTTTTTTTTTTTGCTATGCTGTAATACTACCACGCAGAAATAATAAATGTCCAACTAAAAGCAGTGATAGCATCAGCTCAGATAACTTTCTCTCAAGTTCACTAATCTAGCACCTTGGTAAATGGTCATCTTTTTAGGCTTCAGAGATACTTTTTTTCAATCACTTTAGAGAAAATGTTTTGCATGATGCATTGTTGATGCACTGTAGATTTTTTTTTGCTTTGAATTTTAGAGAGGCTATAAAAGCTTTACATTTCCCACCAAATGGGTTATATGTTTTAAGGAGGCAGGGTGAGGGAGAACATTATGTCTGAAAAGCTTCTACCTCCATTCACACATCCTATACTCTTGCCTTCATTATCAAACTTACATTTTGCACACTAGAACTGGATTCAGACTTTCATTTTCCTATTTTTGGGCAAAGTGCCTACTTTTACGCACACTTAATAAATCCAGACAGAGAGAACTTTGGGCATAAAAGGCTTAGAAAAAGGGTGGGGATTACTCGTGGAAAGAATAACACTGGATTGTTATTCTAAAGAAAGCTCACATTTGTTTCCAATATGGACCTTGAATATAGTATGGAAAATTGAATAGGTAGCTTTCTTCTAAGGCAGCAAAAAGTGATCCCATTCAAACAGTATCCAGTGTACAACAGCATTTGGAACTGAGTAATTTCCAAGCCATTACTCAACCTGCTTTGGTTGCATTTTTTTTCAAAGGTAAAATAAACCCAACTAATAATTGCTACAGCAAGGTTACAAGTTTTCCATTCCCTCCTGCAAGCACAAACAATTTATTTGTATATTCTGTCTCCTAAATGAAAGCTTTAAAAATGCTGCAGGTAGTGCCACTATGATTTTGCCAGCGCCTGTTCCTAATGTAAGCCAAAGGCTATAGTAACGTCTCTGCAGAAATGCCAGGAAATAAGTGGAATGTATGGTGCTTTTAAACAGGAAAGAAAAAAAAAAACAGGGAAAGGAAGAAAGGGCAAATTCTTCTGACTTCTTTCAGTCTAGAATGCATGCCCTTTAAATCTCAGGTGTAGTCCCCAAGCCCTCCAAAAATTGTTCACCAACTTTTAATGCAACAGAAGAAGAAACGGTAAAGTGCAATTTCATTTAACTAGTTTTTCATTTATTGTTGCAATTTATAAGCCAGATCTGGAAAGAGCTGTACCCCTGTGTTAGGCCAAATTCTGCAACTCTGAATGATCCAGAAGATGACTATGCATTGCCAACCCTTCTAAGTTTTCCTTTCCCCCTCTTCCTCCTTTCCCTTTCATTGCTTACTGCTTCACTGGAAGTGGTTGTGTGATTAGAAAAAACACACAACTGTCTTTTCCAACTAGGCATGATATCTAGTTTGGTTGGATGCTGCTACCATCTATTTTGATAGGTGCACAATTGTTGATAGAATTGTAGAGTGTGACTGGAAGAACGTAGGAAGGACAGACAGTGATACAAGCTGGGAGAAAAGCAAAGGATGGGTTGAGACAAAAATCTAAATTTCATACTTAAATTTTTAAAATTTAATTCCATTTGGACCGTTATCAGCATGTACAGGATTGATTTTTTTCAGGTCACTGAAAAAAAGGCACAAGAGTGGCCTTGTCATCACAGGTCTGTTCTTTTTTCACATGCATTGCATGCACAATACACACAGAAAAGAGGTGGAGCTTCAATCACAACCATCTTCACTTAATCCCTCCTTAAATTGAGAGGGGAATTCATTTTTACATAGGATCCATGTTTGATAGAATTCTTGTCTTGCTGTTTAATTAAAAATACCACTTAAAACAGGTGTCCTAAACTGTTTATTATTGTTAAATGCAAACATTCCTTATCCTTGAAAAAGTATTAAATGAGGAGGCAGATTTTCCCCTAGATAACAAGACAGTCACATAGATGGATGTTGGGGGAAGGGGAATCCAGAGACATTGAAAAGGGCCATTGATTTAATTGTTGAAATGTGACTCACTTGTAATACACCTGGCTTATTGGGGAAAGGCCATGACATTATGTTTAATACACCTTCCCATTATTTAGTTAGTTTCTGAGAGGACAGATAATATTTTCCTGAAGGAATTTGAGAATGAAGGCTATGCCCTATCCCCTCTTTAAAACAAAATTTATTTGGGTATTTTACTGCATGATGTCCAGAATGTTTGGGAGTAGAAACAGTATGCCATTAAACAACTGAATGGGCAATATGGGAGTTAGAAGCTGGAGTTTGGCCATTCCTTATTTCCTTAACATGCTGCATCTTCTTGAGTTACATTAATTTAGTGGATTCAATGACACAAGCAGTGATTAATATGGGGAATATTCTGGTGTGTATATAAATAATTAAAGAAATAAAAATGGGAAAAATAAGAATAAAAACATGGACAAAATACAATATTCATGAGCAAAGATAAAGTTCAACTGGCATAAATTTAAACAGCCAATTAAATTAATCTGAGTATTATTCTATTAAAAATACTTAATAATGCAGCTTTCCCATTAAAGGATTTCTTAACTGTCCTAAATTGGTTCTTCTTGAAAATTAGTTAAGTCTGTTGCCTACAATTTAAAAAGAGAGTTTTCACTGCATTTAGATATACTTCAGAATTGATTTATTCTAATGAATTTGGTTGAAACTCAAAATATGAATGAAAATGTTATATAAGTATTTATTATATCACTAGTGCAAGAAAACAATCACTTCAGAAATCAGAAAAACTTCTCAGGGTAACCAAGAAACTTGTGCTGAAAATGCTGTCTCATTTTCATGAACAAATAATGAGCCTCTGATCTTGAGGCACCATTTTTAGTGCAGCTTTGATTACAACCACACTATCCTGCATAAAGGCCTTTTGGAAATTGTGGGTAGAGAAAGTAGTAATCAATTTTTCTCTACTTTTTCATACAAAGAGGAGAAAAAATGTCCTCCAAAGAGTGTTCAAGAGTAGGACTTCAAATTAACAACCATGATGTCTTCTTGTAGGATTTAATGTTAGCAGAAGAAATCAAGAAGGCTACAAATCATAGAACAGATTAGCACAGAAGTGAAGCAAGGCATTTACACATGAGCCTGGCCATTAAATAAATGCAACTTTTCACTCATGAATATTCTTTCTAAAATATTTATTTCCAAATAATTTCTAAAACAAATTCTCCTATACTAAATTTAATGAGATGGAGGAGTGGGAAGAAGGATGGAAAGGTGAGGAGGAAATGATTTTATCTAACATTGCCCATAGACATAATTTGTTAATTACTGTGGACTATGCTGGAATCTTTGTTCTTCTGTTTGGCAGCAAAAGTTTATATTTTATTTTAACAAAAAGTAAAAGAAGTTGTGCTTAGGTTTTGTTTTGTTTCAATTTCCATGACTAACATGCCAAAATTATTGGCATATCCATTGGAAGAGCATTTTCCATCAAAATTAATTGCCCTAACAGGTTACTTAACTCCAATAATAGAAATTCAGTGCCATAAAACAAATTTTTTTTGTGTGTGTAAACCCAACAGGTTGTTTATTAATCCATTCTGAGACCTAGATAAAGCTATTTGTGTATCTCAATGAGAAAATTATCATGTCCTTTGAATTTGTTGTCCACAAGGATGTAATTATTTAATTTATTTCCAAGACTGATGGGGGATTTTATTAGAGCTCCATAATCCTTTTTCTAGAGATTTACAGATAGACTATAACATATAATTGACCTGTTCAGAACTCCCATAAAGAGAGGGAGACAGAATTATGATTCCGAATGACAGAGATGCTGGCTAAGGAACCTATCAGTGACTTGTGCTTCTTTATTCAGTGGAATTTCTGAAGGATAATCAAGTCCAGATTAACAAATTCAAATCTGGACCCTGGAAAGTTTAAAATATATGCAGGAGCTCACTCTAGAATAATGATAGCGAACCTTTTCGGTACTGAGTACCAAAAAGGGAGCATGTATGCTTGTCTGGGCCACAACCCAGAAGAGAAGCTGTGCAAGGGGCATGCACGTGCTGGAAAATGAACTTCTGGTCTCCAGCACATGCACATTGGCCAGCTAGTCATCCAGTTACTGGAACACATGCATGCACGAAGATCAGTTGGCCAGCACGCATGGTCATGCTGGGAAAACAGAAGACTAGCTCTTCCACTTCCCAGCACTGTCACACACATGAAGACTAGCTGATCATCATGTGTGCATGAGCACAGAAACCCAGAAGAGGAATGGGCAATGCTGCGCATGCCAGGTGATATGTCTCCATGTGCCACTTTGTGCATGCATGCCATAGGTTTGCCATCACGGCTCTAGAGCAATGCTGTTGGCTCAAATCACCTTTATGGAAATTCCAATTAATTCTAAAAGAATATTATTTTTTCTCTTTATTTCTTTTTCTTATCATTTTACCCAAGCTTCATGATGGACTAGTGTAGTCAAGAAAATGTATCTTTAAAAGTTTTTGGACCTCTGTCCTAGCTTCTAATAGATTGTTTCATTATAAATTATAGTCTCCCCTTCTTTTATTCCCCCTAATTAGTGAGTAGAAAGAGAAATTCTATCTTATAAAAGTTTTGTTATTTCTTCTTTGTAAATTTGTTGGCTATTCTACTACAAATCCCCCATCCCTTGTCTCAGCAAGTTGGCTTCCCTTAGCTTGTACAGATGACAAAAAAATCACTTTTTTTTCTAGGGCCACATTCCTTTTCTTAGCTGGAAGGCACTGTTTATTTCACTTCATTTTTACTGTTTTAATACTTAATAACAGTAGACTAATTGTATATGCTAGAGATGGGCTTGTTAACCGTGCTATTCTTCCCATGTGTAACTGAATATAAATTGTTCCATAAGTGTAAAAGAGTGAGTTCATGTGCTATTCCCTTTTAGAATTAGCTAAAAACCCGAGGGAAATCACTGGGATTCTTTGATTCTCGTGTGTTTTTATTCAGAAACTAATTGCCCTATTAAATAATACATTTTATGTATGAAATATAGTATTGACATTTTAAAAAAATGTTTACATGTATGCTGGAATGTTATTAAATTTAATCATGTATATGAAGAACAGCTGTGTTAACAGCATATTTGCAATATTTTTTTAACATTCTTGTTCTTGTACCAAATCCTTTTTTGTTCTTGTGAATTAAGATATAACTCCTAAACCGGCCCTCTAAGATCATTGCTAGGTTCAATACTAGCTCCATGTTACAAACTTGATTTTTCAGAAGAAACAGCATCAGAAAGAGTCCATAAATTCAATGGCTGCTCACTTGTATGCACATCAATAAAGTCTTGTTTTATTTGTTCTGAGTTTAAACCAGGGGTGGGTTGCTGCTGGTTTTACTATTGGTTCTCAACCCTTGTGCAATGCACGAGCATGCTTGCTTCGCTCATGTGCACTGTTCAATGTAAATTGTTCTTCGTGCATGCACAGAACAATTTACAGTGAACTGTGTACATGCAGTCACTAAAAACCAAAATGGTGGCGGCTCAGCAATGGTGAGGGAGTCAGTTCAGGGGCATGGGAGGCCTGGGTCACTGCCGGTTCTGCAACCCATGCCTGAATTCCACTACCAGTTTGGCTGAACTGGGACGAACCAGGAGCAACCCACCTCTGGTTTAAATTTAGTTTTTTTATATCTAAGTTTTGACTGAGTCCTGACAAAATTCAGGGTTACAGGTGCCCTTGATATTAATTGAAAAAGAAATACAATGTTGAGATCAAAGTTTGCACTTTGGACCATATTTAATTTTTTTAAAACATTTTGAGTGATCACTAGAGTAGAAAGGTAAATTATAAACTGATTAAGTGATTAAATTAAATTCAGTTTATATGGCTATTCCAGATATATTTGATGATTATTCACTTCTGCCACATGAAAAATAATTACAATTTGGCAGTAACATTTGCAGAACCTCTGGGAAAATGCACTGAAGGTTCAGAATCTGTAGTATCCTGCTAAGCAGTAGCCAGCTTAGTAGTAGAATGACTCTTGGATTGTTCAGCTGCCAAGCTACTCTAAACTAGTATTTCCATTCTAAAATCAGCCAAATGTCCCAGAAAAAAATGCTATGATTCACGAAGCTAGAAACAATGGAGAAAGACAACAGAAATGTTAATATTTTTCCTTGACAGGCCTGAACTTGGCCGAAGCTTCCCAGACTCTCAATAAGATTAATAATTAATCTTTATTGTACACTTTAACTAAAACCACTTCAGACAGTTGATTGCCTTCTGGCAATTAAGAATGCTGTCCACTTCATGTGTCATCTTAATTTTCAACCTGGATCCTTTTCCTCTTGCTGTTTGCACAGCTTGATGAAAATACTCTTTTACACTTAACATACACTGTGGTAGGTAGTAGTTGATTACTGATATTTGAGAATTCCTGCTCTGAGACACTGTGACTCTCATCATAGGTCGCACTCTGAGAGAGTACAGTTGCTCACCTATATTCTTATACATACTGCCATTTAGTCAACTCTGTCAGAGCCAGGTGTAGCTCACATATATTACAGGCAGCATTTATTCTACCCTATCTCTGCAGCTTCTATGGCCATTCCAATATCAAATGTTGGATTGTCAAGTTTGTAAAGTGCAATGCAAACTGATAGACTTGTATAGATAATAGAGGTAGGGACAACAAAAGGTGTAGCCATCATTATTTTACAGGTAAAATATGGGTGAATGTACCATGCCATATCAATGATACTTTTTAAGTGGCTCTTGTCTTAACTAATTAGCAGCAGTTGCTATATTTCCCCAGAATGTATGAAAGGATAAGTAGGTCAGGAGGGAAATATAAATATGAGTGGGTCCAGGATCCAAGACAGGATCCAGATTTAAACCACTCAGAGTTGCCTTAAACTGCAAGATGGGCAGCATGTAAATTAAATAAATAAATAATTATAAATTACATATGAAGTAGGAAAAAGTTCTCATTTGAAAATGACAGTTTTTAAAAAAGAAGAATGGAAGTCTTGCTATACGGTATAAATGGTATTACCGACACATGCAAATTATGAACATTTTTGAAAGAAGAGGCAGATGGTCCCATTGAATATCCCAGCAATCTGATTATTCACTTTTCCTCAGTCTTCATCAGCCTAAATGAGCACAGTGGTGAACTAACAATCTGTGACTTCTAACATGCAGGCAAGCAGTGCGACCATGTTCACAGCCTTATTAGACTCTGCTAGAATTAAACAGAGGGACCGCATAAATCAATTCACTTATTACCAAGCTGAGTCATAAAATATAAGTCAGTCTGAAGCACTGAAAGTGTTAGTCAGGGTTCCAATCCAAAATCAGGACTTCAAGGGGCGAGGCATAGATAGCAAGCCAAGCTAGTACAGAGGTCCAGGAATCGCATTTGAAATAAGAGATCCTCACTACTAAAAATTGGACAATTCCTCTAAAGCAAAGCTTTATATATCTATATCTATATCTATTTTAGGACATTTTTAGGAAATTTGAGGGCTTTGTCTCTATGTCCAGGTATTATATTAATCCTTAGAAAAGTTGGGTATGTAGCCTACATTGAGACTTTCTATTTTTACATGGGAGGTTGTCTATTGTATATATCATACACCAGATTTCTCAGCATAGTGATGCAACAAGGTTTAACTTGTTTCTTGACAACAATTAGCAAACTCAAAAGAATCTATATTTTTCAGTTTTTATCCCCTATCCTTATGTAATAGCTTGCCATTATTATCAGCTTTTAGAAAAGCAGTGAGTACTGAACAATTCCAGAAATAATTAATTTGTAATGTTCCTGGAAGGGGATGCCAAGGAAATATTGTTGATAATTTTAATGAAGATTCTACCATTTTATGGCCAGATGCAAACCATGAAGAAACCATGTGGAGTTGATGGGTATCCAAATAATGTAACAAACAAGCCCATTTTAATTTGGGAAGAGCTACTGCTTTCTACCAGTGTTGTTTCCATATATACTGTAAATGGTTTTAAAATAAGACTGAGGTTTTTTTCTTCCCTCTAGTCTTTTTTCTAATGCCAGGATTAGAATGTTTTATTCCATACATAGTGTATATAGCACTCAACTATACCTCAGTATGTCTGTCTCTTGGCTGTTGTACAGATGCTGAACCATTTAGGGTGTGAGAACTCCAAAATTAGTTTTAAAGGTAGGCAATCTTTTTAACAAGTTTAAGAAAAATTGTGCTTGGCTATATGGTTATATTTGAAATGGAAAATTACTGATATAAATCAGCAGATGTCTGGTATCTATATGTCAGCAAGGCAATGTCCCTTTAGAGTGTCTTGACTTCATCTTTGGACAATTGAAGGAAATTCTCAGATCCTTATGCTGACTTCATAGGCAGAATATAGGCAGACAGAAGCTTTTAGAAGGTGTTCCCCCATCCTGTCACTTTCTATTTCTATGGAAAAGATGCCACTGCTGAGCATAGGCTAAGCCACAATGAAATAATGTTGCTGTCTGTTGGCAAGATGAGTGTATATTTTATCTACATGGACAGCATGTCAGCCAGGCTGGTCATTATGCTGGCTTGTATCCAGAAAGGATATCTGCTTTAATTCCCTATCTCAAAACACACAATGGACATAGAAATACTGAGAAAAGGGAATAGACAAGAATGTGTTTGAAGCCAGAATCTACAGATGGTGACTTTATTTTCTGGCTTGCTCAATAGAAACAGACTGTCATGCAGATCATCCTTGGGCCTCATCAAATACTGACAGTGGTGGCATGGTGACTCCTGAAAATATCTTTTTCTAGTTGGGATTCCATGAAACTGCCATTTCATTTAGCTGTTTTAGTCTATACAATTCTTCTGTCCTCCAAAATGTTTTCCACATCCTGGAAAGGGTCATTGGAAAAGAGCTGCATTATTGGCCTTTGCTGTGCTGTGAAGATGGGAAAATGATTGGATTTATTCTTATCTTTAATCTCAGTCCAAAAAATGAATAACTGTTTATCAAAACTGGTGGTTCTCGACTTGTATTTTGTGAAAATCAACAGTCATCTTCAGATGCATTTCTTGTGCCCCTTGGTAGTTCAGTTTGTGCCATCTTACTGCAAGAAACAAACCAACTAATGTACAACATGGGTGTTATTATAACTGAATATATTGGATGCAAAATCAACAAACTAGAAAAAAAGCCAGACAGTGCACCATCATGATGCAAGCATTATCTTTCATTACATGAGGATTGAGCAAAATATAATCTATCAGCATGCCAGTGACAAATCTTCATTGAACTACTCAGCAAGTCATAATAGAGGAGGAAAAAAGCTACCCTGTGACCAGTGATTCTTGGTCCAATTGGTCAGGAATTTAACAGAGAATAAGTACAGCTTGACTATTTAAAGGCCAATCTTCCTAGAATAATAGGAGGAGGAATGTGCATTAACTTTATGCAAATCATTCATTTTGTTTATATTTTAATTACAATATCTCCAACACACTAAAGTTAATGCACACCCTCCTCCCATTATTATAGGAAGATTGGCTCCATTCAACATTTGATGCAATAAAAATATTTCCATACCTATGGGGACAGGTGATTTTTGTATTGTTACTAGATAATGTCTCGGTGAGGGATGAAATATATTTTGAATAAAGGTTGAACCAACCAATCCAAAACTGAAAAATATGGAAGGAAGGAGGAGCATAAATATTTTGCATAAATATGGAAGAAGGAAGAGGGCATAAATATTTCACATTACAAATGTTAGGGATCTGTGACTTTATATCCTTAATGCCGCGAGTGTAGAGTTATTGTATTATGTTATAGTACAATAATAGTTATTACGGTATGCATGACCAATTAATTAGAAATGATTTTAAATATAAACATGAGAATATTAAATTTATATTCTTCTTGAAAAAACACTGGGAGAAAGAAGTGCTCTTTCTGCAAAAATAGCCTCAAAATGAAACCTTCTTTCAGTTGTTTTCTTTCCGTCCAGGCCATCTGTGGCTTAACTGTGGCAGTGAAATCATTGTCTTTTTGTAAGCTGAACTTTGTCATTCTGTCAGCCTGGGAGTGTGACTATTTGAAGGGCAAGACCAGGTCACTGCACCTGGAACATATTTGTATAAACAGACTTTTCCTGCTGTCTGTCCATGCTTTGTGTCCTTGATCCCACCTACGATCTCTTTGAAATCAAGGGCAGCAATTCTGGAGGCAAAATAATGAAAGGAGAAAGTATTCATGGCCTCTGTGCAGTCCCCTCTGTGCATTCATCAATATATTGTATCCTCCTCTGTGAATTCAAGAATAGATGTCATTTTGGTTCAAAAAAAGAAAAAGAGGGAAAGAAAAGAAACAAAGGAAAAATAACTATGTAAAAATAGCTATGTAAAAATAACTATGTAAAAATAACAATGTTCATGTAAAGATTTTATTATGCATGCTATTTATCTATTTACCTATTTAACATAAAAGCTTTATATAACATGTATTCTAACAGTATCCAGAAGTCATTTCTCATTTCTCTGTTTTTATTTATGTGCTAACTTATACAGAATCTTTTACTTAAGCCTTCAACACTGATTTTAAGTAATATAAAAATACTTCCTCCTCAGGGTGACCATGGAATGCTATGGCAGTGAATAACATGCCATCATTTGTCTTTGTTGTGTTCAATGCTTCTCTCCTTGAGTACTTCCATCTTGGCTGGATTCATCTTAAGGAAACATATCTGGTACATTATTCAGATCCCCTGCCTAGACAGCAAAGTGTAAATGTTGATCATTGAATTGTTCTTTAGCCTTGGGATTTTCCTTAGTGCTTGCCCATTCAAAAACATCTCTGATTTATTCTTCTGTGCACATGTCCTTGAGCATAATCAACAACCAGTGTGGTATGTTCATGGGTGCTTAGTTTCCAAGGGTTATATAACAGGATACTACAAAAGAAGCAGAGAGTTCAGACTGAAACCAATATTTTAATAATGTTATGGAGTCATGGGAAGGAGGACATTGAAGGAAATATGAAATAATTTTCTTTAGTGTTATATCCCTCAGATATATAAAACCTACACCCTGCAGAGTCACTGTTGGTGTTTAATTGACTGCCTGCAAGCAAACAATTGCAATGGTATTATTCCATCAAGTCAAGAAAAAGCACAGTGGGTAAAACCAGTTGTAAGCAAAGTTGTCATACCCTAGTTTGTCAGTCACTTCCTAGAAAGTATCTTGTGCAGAACTCACCCCTTATCTATTTAATCTTCACAGCAACCACATCATTCCAAATGTGAGCAACTGAGCCTGATGATTAGGAAGCAGTTCAGCCAGGAAATAAACATTCACTATTTACAAGATAGTTAGAAATTTTGCTAGAAGGAATGTCCAGGAAGGAGTCCATTATGTTTGGTAAAAATGAAGTAATGGTGGCAATGGGAAAAAAAAAACACTATTTTTCTATTAAAGTTTTTGTTATGGAAGTTGTTGCTTCCATAATATTAACAATAACATCTGGAAGAAGATCACTATGAATACCTGGGCATCAAACTGATATCATCAAACATGTTGAAGTCAAGAAGGTTAAAAGTGAATACATCATAAAAGTGAAAATTATTCTAAAGTCTAAACTCAGTGGAAGAAATGCCAAGGCAGTTAACACTGGGACAAATTTAAATAGGGGGGGGAAATCTACCATCGTTGCTACTTTGTCATCTCAATGTTTGTAATCTTCTTGTGGCAGCCAACTTGGTGGTCCACTTCTTTGCAGAGGCATTATTTGCTGTCTCTTGTTATCGTCTTGGAGAGGCCAGAATTAGACCTTTGAATTGAATTGAATTCAATTGAATTGAATTTATTATATTTCTATGCCGCCCTTTTCCCCGAAGGGGACTCAGGGCGGCTCACAACCCAAGTCAAGGCGGGGGGTACAAATAAGGAATAAAAAAGACGAACAAAACAAAACACAATTTAAAAGCACACAACAACCATACCATTCGAGGGGGGATAAAAGCTCATTAGCCCCAGGCCTGTCAGAACAGCCAGGTTTTAAGGGCTTTGCGGAAGGCCTGGAGGGTGGTGAGGGTTTGAATCTCCACGGGGAGCTCGTTCCAGAGGGCCGGAGCAGCCACAGAGAAGGCCCTCCTCCGGGTGGTCGCCAGTCGGCATTGGCCAGCGGATGGAATTCGGAGGAGGCCTAATCTGTGGGATCTAATCGGTCTATTGGAGGTAATTGGCAGCAGGCGGTCTCTCAAGTACCCAGGTCCAATACCATGAAGGGCTTTATAAGTGACTTCGTCACTTTCTTCAACTTTCCTGCTCTTAGCCACTACCAGGTTTTGTTATTATATGATTTGCTGATAGGTTATTTTTTGTATTGTCTATGTAATACTTTGCCTTGCCATGTTTCTTTTCTATTTGGTCTTTCTTGTTGGCAGGTATGGTCTCTTCTGCCCTTGGTAAACCTTTCTGGTATACCAGCTTCATCTCTGGCAGAGATTATTCCAATGTTCTTTTTTCTTCTTCAACAGGATAGATACTGAAGCTGAAGATCAAATAGTTTGGCCACCAAATAAGAAGAGAGGAGTCATTAGAAAAAACCCTGATGTTGGGAAAGACTGAGGCAAAAAGAGAAGGGGATGGCAGAGGATAAAATGGATAGATAGTATCACTGATGCAATGAACATGAATTTGGCCAAACTTTGGGGGAAAATGGAAGACAGGAGAGACTGGCATTCTGTGGTCCATGGAGTCGCAAAACATAGAACATGACTTACCAACTAACAATGACAAGAATTGTACTGGAATCTATTTAATTCCTTCTCCTTCTCAGTATTTGCTGTATTAGCCCAGTCCTAGCTTCTATCCATTGGGAAGAAATATAATAGTTCCACCCCCCAAATTAGACAGCAGATGAACTGCTTCTTTTCAAGAAAGATGCCAGGCAAGCTTCTCAATAAGACTCAGTTTGAATTCTTAGCATTTCATAATCATTTTATACTAAATATGGTCTTCACGGTATTTAAGGATACCCTGCTGTACTAAGTAGCAAGCATGTAAGCCAAATTTCCCTTTTTCCTTGCAGTCTCAATCCTCATGCACAGTTAGTAGCAAACATACAATTAAGTACAAAAATACATCCCGTCCAAGTCATGAACATATTCAAGCTATCAAGACTGAAATAAATACATCAATAGGTCTTTTTAATGTATTTCTCCCCTTCTGTTCCTCAGATTGATCAAGCTGTGACAGAGTTCCAAGGACGATGTAATCCCTCTGAGATAGCCATTTGTTGGTATCAAAGCAGGAACACAAGTGTCTTGTTCATGATGGGAAGCAAGGCAAGGTATGTTTTTGTAACCTTTTGCGCAGGAGGCTTTTTCTGTTGTTGTCATTCCATTCTTGTACACAGCCAGCCGCTGTGTATCTTGGCAGAATCATGTCTGTTTCTGAGGGAAGAGAACTATTTCTGTCCTTTAATAAGTCATTCCAAGTTTCCTGTGATGTTATAAATAAGTGCGGCAAGCAGCCAGTTTTATTTTGTTTAATGTGATATGACAGAGGAAGAAAGCAGTCAAAAAACCCATCAATCTCTACATAATATCTGGTGCTAGACTCTGAGATTGCTTGCTCCCTTTCACGAGATAAAGTTTATCATAAGCTCTGCCTATCAGCACAGCTGATAGGAGACCTTGCCTTCACAGGTTTGTTTATTCAGGAGTCCTGTTCATAGTCAGACCCAGCATGTTCTGTGCATGAAGTCATCCTGCGCTAAATTTGCTTCTGGAAGCTGGCAACTCCTCAGAAAAACATGAACAAATGAACTTGTCCTTCAGGAGAAAACGAAGAAAAGTACCCATGAGAGAAAGCTGAATAGCTCCACCAGTTTGTCATGTGTCAAAGATATCCGATTTGGGCAGTTCAGAACAAAAGACATTCTTTCAAAGCAGTGGTTCTCTAGAGTAGAGGAATCATTTAAAAGAATTGATAAAATAGAACGAAAAAATGTGCATTTTTAGAAGAAACTGAATTATCCAATGCTATATGTCTGGAACATCAATACACTGATTTCCAACATAGTGCATATATATGTTTGTGTACAGCAGCAAACCCCTTAGTATCTATCTTTCCAACTAGGGTATTATTTTGAATTCCTTGATGTTGTTGGTGTTATGGGTTTGCTGTTACATCAACAATATTTGTCTTAAGACTAATAATGATTTACCTGGTCTCTATTAATTTATCTAATCCCATTTTAAAATAAATTACACCTATCACTATCTCTTGTGGCAATGAATCCCACAAGTTAATTAACTTTATTTATTCAATACTATATATGAAAAATTCCTGACTATAAAGACATTATTCATATCTTTTGTTTCTACTTCTTATTATGAAACAAATAACATATACCTAAGATAGTTCCTCAAAAGAAAGAAATGGGGAATGCTCCTGTTAATTGTCTAGTGATGTTCTCTGGTTGTTGATCAACTCCCAAAAGTTTGTAATAATTTTTAGGTTTTTCTTCTTAATTTATGACCACAATTGGAACAACAATCTTGGGTGTTGAAGCAAGAGATCCTTAAGGAGGATTACCACATGGTTTCAGGTCAGGTAGATCTCTCTCTCTTGTGCTGGTTGCTTTCTCATATCGTTGGCATGTAGCCCACTGTCGACTTTTGTTGCTACACAGAACCACTCAGGGAGTTGATTTGGGATGTCACGGTATGCAGTTACCTGGGCAATTTGCTTGTCCAGGCTTCTTCTGAAAAAATGCACCAGCATTCGCTCTGGTAAAGGGGTAGCCTTCCTATGACCCTCCTAAATTCATGGATGTGCTCTTTGATGGGTCAGCCCCCCTGCTTTAGGTTGCTGAGTTCCTCTTCCGCATATGGGTCCTCCTCCTGCTCCTCAAATCTGGCCTCTAGTAGTTGCAGAAAGTCATCTATGTCTTGGAGTTGGGGGGCTCTCCTCTTGTGAAGGGCTGCTAGCCATTCCCTTGCTTCTCCCTCTAGACTCTCTGCGATAGCATTCACCATAGTTCTGGGGAATGGGTAGAGATGCTCATATAATTCTAGGTGGAGGTCAGCTGAATCAAGGAATAGGACTAGTTGATCTGAGTCCCTGTCAAACTTTCCCCTGAATTGGGGTGGGTCATTCAGCCCTATTCCTCCAACCCCCTGTTGGCCTCTGTGTGCTTGCACCTGATATGTCTGGTCATCGTCTTCCCCCCTATTTCGGAGAGAAGGAGGGGGAGAGGCACTGGTTGCCATTTTGGGCTTCTTCTCCTTCTATGAAGTCTGGGAGGGGGGCTGTGCTCCAGTCTGCATCTCCTCCCTTCAACAGGATCAGATGTCCTCCCTCTCTTTTGGGCAGCATGATGGCCCTTCATCCTGAATTGTGGCCTAGTCAAACTCCTCCCTCAGTTGCTCTATTGTACTCCCCAGGGATTTCATCTGGGGCTTTGAGAGCCTGGCTTATGCCCAGTCCCATGTCCAGTCCACCCTTGCCAGTTCACTTGAGACCCTTCCTTTTATCTGAGAATTGGGGTAAGGAAACTCAACATCAGCTGCTTTAGGGGCTAATTTCCACTAGTACTCATCTTTTCTTGCTTCTGCCACTGGAGAAGGCATCACAGGTTGAAAGTCTGGAGCCCTGATGTCGAGGGCTTGCTGAGCCCCTCCATCTGAAATCAGGCTTTCTTCCGACAATCCACCTTCTGCCATGGTTGCCTGATTTTCCCTCCAAGCACTCCAAATATTGGGGAGTGACTGAAGAGCCTGGGATTCAGGAAGCCCAGAAATCTTGATAGATTTCTAAAAGGCAGTTTTGGCTCTCTGTGAAGTTCCCAAGAGATGACCTAGCTAATTTACGAGCCTCGAGACAAAGTTAAAAAAAAACGTTCATTTATTAGGATCAACATCTTGGCACGGACTTCTATGGAGCCAAAACTAAATCCAACTTAATGGCATCTGAACTTTACCCCTGTGTTCCCTCACCTCTGCCTGAAGTCATCAATCATATTCACCAACCAGATGTTCCGGCAGGGTTCTGGACATACACATTCACATCTCAGTTACAAGAATATGAGACTTTACTCTGGCCAAAAGTATGCATGGAATTATCCTCCCTTCTCAAGTTGATAGTAGTTATGGAAACGCTTTAGACATTGACATCATCTCTGCTCCATGCATGAAAGGAAGCTCCTTTGGTATGGTGCAAGAAGGAAACTGAAATCTTCAGGAATTCAGCTCCCTTTCTGCACTGTGCCAAAGGATTTCAGCTCACTGCACCAGACAGGTCTTTCAGCCAAGTCTCAGAGACAAGAGGGAGTTCTTTTGGCAAGTGGCAGCAGCTTGCAACCTTACTTGCCAGTTACGCATTGAACTTTGTGGGGAAACCAGCAGAGAAGATTGCAATATGATTGGAACATGATTGTGAGGTACCTGGCAGCTTTTGTAAGTACAAGCCCCGATCGTGATCACATGACTACAGTGATGATGCAATATTTTGCAATGGCCAGAAGTGCCTTATGAGCATAAACCATTCTTTCTCAGGCTTTCATAATTCTGGTCTACATTCAACCAATGTTATAATTTGAGGACTACCTGTATATATATATTTTGCTTGGAGAGAAGTCCTGTTTGGTAAATACACTCAGGAAGATGTCATGTTTTAATCACATTAGTTATTCAGAGTCTCTAGATCAATTATTATGAATATTTTGTCACTTTCCTGAAATTTTACTGTTGTTTTGTCTCATAACATTCTGAAATAAGTAGATTCCTCCCCTTATTTTGGAATCATAATATTCTGTCCATTCCATAATCTGATAACAAAATGTCCAAGGCATCATACTGAATAAACAGGATGGAATGCAAACAGAAGCTCTTACTGGCAATTGATTCCTTGTTCAGGAGTATGACATTGGTGAAAGGTTCTTTCAGCTTTTGCTAATGTTTCATTCTGTTTATTACTGTTTTATGTTCCTATCCATTCATATTGTTTCTCTACTTCATATGCTTTCAGCATGTTCCTAACTTCACTATGTCCAACTCAAAAATGTCTTCTCTGTCCTCATTCATCCAGAAATAGCTTCTGCTAAACCAGGGTTTTTTGCCATAACTAGCCTCCCTATGTACCATTTGTACATGTAGGGATGCAAGTTGTAAGCATATAAAGTATTGCTCCAAATTCATAGGATTTTAGTTCACTGCCAGAATTTATTCTCAAGAGTTTTGGACATCTGGACAAGCACTATCATTTTTCCTTTGGGATGCCCCAAAGGTATGTTCAGAACAAGATATTTTTCTTTGAAATGTCTCTGGATAGATCTGCAGATCAAAGTCATTTGTAAAACACTATCCAGATGTACCTCTATTGGAATGTCATTGTTGTTATGTTAAAGTTTATCAGAAACATATTTAGAAAATTAGCTGCCTTGATGAGTCATAACACATAATAATTTCCTTTTAAAGCTACAACTAAAACTTACATTTATTTCATTACTTTTCTCTGGTGTTATGTCCAAGGTGAAAATATAATCAAGATTGGAAGGATTGAACTTCCCATCTGATTCTGATTCTATGATTATTCAGGCAGTCTTTTCAACAAAGCTGTTCTTTGATTTCAGAATGCTTAGCTTTAGAATCCTGGTAAGAATGAGATCAAGAAGAGCTTAGTTTAATTATGGAGTGTTTGCATTTGATATTCCCAAGGGGAACATATTTGTTAAGAAAGATTTGAACTGATTAATTATCAGACCTAGAAATATTAGCAATTAAACATTTATCTCAAATCACAACATAACTGGGGAAATCAGAAATAATATTTTATCTATTATGACAACCAAAAATAAAGAGCATAAAGCAAGAAGGGTCCTATTGTTCATACAAAAAGCCAACCTAATCCAAGACTTTGCTTTCCATAATAACAAAAATCAAAACTATAGCTCAGAATGTCTATAACTTTATGTTATTCACCGTCTTCTATAGATAATTTCCCCACCTCATTATACCACGCTTTCCATTCCTTCCTCTCCTTGCAACAAATCCAGGTCTGTGTTTGTAGAAGGAGAAAGAGAGAGAAAAAGAGAGAAAGAACAAGAGACAGGGGGGAGGGGCATGTACACACACAAGATAGTTGTGCTTTTAAATTTCAGTGCAATAATCTGTCAAAATGACACAAATGTCCCTTTGTGTGTAATATATATCTACAGCAATGTAGAATAGCCAAAGATTTTTATTTTAAGCCAAAAGTACAATATGATTAATGATAATAGCTTCTATTGATTCTATTAGCAAACAATTCACAAACAACTGTTCATTGTACCAGGGAGGTGAAACTCCTACTGCACTCAAAAAACCCACACCCACTAATTTGTTATATATGAAGCAACGTCAGTAAATTCTTTATCCACAATCAGTGATATTAGAAAATGCATTAATCCTGGGACATGAATCAGCGATGTGACTTTTGGGAGAATTCAGAAGAACTGAAATAATTTGTGTTGTTTGTTGTAAGTTAAGCATTTACTTCTTGGCCTCCTGAACACAGTGTACAATATGTTTTTAATTTAGCAACCCTCAGTGTCATTTCTACATTTTATTTCCCTAGGAAAAGTTTTGAGTGTAAGAATGTTTATATTTTAAGCATTAGTAGTTTTAAGAAATGTGTGGACATCATGGTCCAGAGTAATAATAAATTTCATCTGATAGCCATCAGATCTTATTGACTCTGCATAACAGCTTGAAATGAAGCATGTGATAGGAAGGCGTTATGATAGGCACACCAAGCAATCATGCACTTAGTTGTTTTCCTGGGTCATTAATCAGGGCACTAACTTTTCTTAGCAATTTGATGGTATTTAATGACTTACTTTCATAGTTGATTTAAAGAACAATTATTTACGTATTGTTAAATTTTGAAGCTACCAAATTCCCAGATGACTTTGGGAAGCTTTCTTCTCATTTTTGACACTGCTGTACCAAGTTATTATCATCTATCATGTTTTCCCAGAAATAAGACCTTGGGTCTTATTTTCTTGGGTCTTATTTTCCTTGACCCCCCCAAATAAGGACTTGGCCTTATTTTGGGGGAGGTCTTATTATTCTTGAGGTGCAGGAGGTGGTGAGCGTGGTCACCTCATGGCTGCTGCTGTGTTGCAATATTTTCAGGGAGGGCTTATTTTGGGGGGAGGGCTTATTTTAACACATGCGCTCAAAAGCCTGATTGGCTTATTATCTGGGGAGGTCTTATTTTAAGGAAAACAGGGTACAAATACTAATATTGGTAATACTAATGTTACCATCAAATTCATGTGCCTATGGAAGATATGGCAATCACAAAATATTATAATTATCTTATTCATTTAAAAAATGGCCCACTTACTCTTGATCACTTGGGCAGGGTGGCATGCAAAGGAGAAGTTATTGTAATGATTTTTATAATGACCCTTATACAGGCATTTGGGCCCAGAACAGCTGGTCTGGGTAACTCTAGTTTTAACTCTAATTAATTACTATAATCTGGTGCACAATTGTTGTGAAACTAGTAAGTGAGCTTAATGGTATTAAAATTAGTGTACATGCAAATAGGAAACTGCCTGTGGTGTCCAAAGCATCACATTTTACTGCAAATTTAGGACTGGCTGTCAGCTGATAACAGGTAAAAAAATGTTTGTTTTTCGGTTATATATCAGGAGGATAAAATAATTTAAAATCTTCCAGTTCAGATTCCATTTTTTCAGTAGGGACATTTCATCCTATGCTCTTTCTGTCTGAAATCTGTTGTGCTCTGAATCCAAATTCCATAGGCTTATTATCCCAGAGAGCTGAACACAACTTTGGGGATTTAATTTCATTGTGAATTTTTTGTAGGCTTTCATCTTTAGTGTTCCTGAGTGGGTAGAATAGAATGGGGAACTTTGTTTACAAACTCCTGGGGTTTCTTTATTATAAAATGCTTTTCGTTACTTTATAGTATGCCATGTGGCCTTCAGGCATGAATGCCTATGAATGACATTTATTATTGTTGTTGCTGTTATGATTACCCAATATATTGTGCCATCCCTTGGGTCATAAGTAATATGCACAATCTTAATGGAAAGGAAATCTATCTTCTACACTGTAGTTCATAGGATGGAACAAAATACACAGACCTTTGAATTTTTAATAACAAAAAATGCTTTTTTTTTTTTCACTTGCACAGTTTCCCTCTCAGGAACTAACATCACAATTCTTCTCAAAACTGACAGCACAACGAGGAACTATTCAGATCTAACCACAATTCTCCTTTTATGAGTCTTACTTCTAAAGAAGGGTGTAAATTATTACAGGATAAATTTATAGTTTATTAAATATTTGGTTTATTAGTGATTAAACATTTTAATTAAGAATCAAATTAATATAGCAACCTATCTCACTCGAGGATCTGGGCAGCATACAACAGATAAGCAAAGATATAAAAATGACACAAATAAATATTAAAAAAATATAGAATCATTAATATATTCAAGTTCTTCTCATGCATATTGTTCTTGAGCCAGATTTTCCCCATTCTGACAGGTTTCTTTTGTTTTCTTACCTAGATGTATGACTTTACAGTTCTCCTTGTTAAATGTCATTACATTTGTTTCTGACCACTGTTGCAAATTTCTTTTAAATAACAGAATAATTTCAGAAATGTGAACTTGTGTACATTAATAAAATATTTACCAAAGAGAAAATGGATGGAGAAAAATGTAGAAATGTTGATAGCATGTTTAAAGATATATATACGGTCACTTCTTGTATTGAAGGAAAACTTGTTGAAAGAAGTAAAAAAAAAGTCAGGCTTTTTTAATTGGGTATTTTGAGAATTAGAAATTTCAGAAGAATGTAATAGGAATGAAATATTTTAAAGCATGTCTGATAAAATAACAGACACAGTTAAGAATGAATAAGTGTTAAATGAATGAATGTGGGTTGGATACAAAAAGGAGAGGTTTGTGTGGAAAAACACACACACACACACTGAGGTGGTTTATTTATATTGTGAGAATCAATGAGGTCTGAATTGCAAAACAAATATTTGAAGGAAAACTGAAAGGCCTGAAGAGCGGGGAAGAGTTAGAAATTTTGAATAAAATTATGCGATCTTTAGAAAGAGAAAAATAATAATTTTATAGAATAAACCTGAAGGCAGCAATAATGGTTTGCAAAGAGGGAAAGGAAAAGAAAGATGCACTGAACTATACATCAATACTGTTAGTCAATTAGATTTAGCTGTATTTCCTTTACTTGTTTCTTGCTTCATGTCTTTTTTCCCCCCTTCCTTTTTTTGGTCTTGTCATATTTGTGCATTCTGGTCAATGTTGCTTACCTCAAAAGACAATATGAAGGCTAGGTATGTGTATGTGGATGAATAAAAGGTGGTGATAACTATATTGAACAATCAGAAAAGATATATACAGTTTAGTAATAATAACTTTATTAAATTAAATGACACATAGGAGTCAAGTCTTTAATAAATAAACTTCTGAATAAAAAGTAACAATGATATGGTATAATATACAGAGTCTTGCTTCAGACACTGTCCGATTAAATAAGCAGGTTCAGCCAGTTAATATTTGCTCAAAATTAACATTTTTTCAGATTTTTTTTAAAATACAGAATGATGTGTATATAGACCTATATTACCTTCATGAATAACAATAGGACATTTTCCACTAATCTGGAAAAGATGTGCTTTGTAAACAGCTCATCAGTCTAATCAGGATGATATTAAACCAGGACAAAATAGGAAGATCACAAAAGTCCTAAAGTAAAGCATGTGAAGTGTTAATACTACTTTATAATGACTTGGTAACACCACATTTGGAATACTGCATTCAGTTTTGGTTGCCATGATGTAAAAAAGATGTGGAGACTTTAGAAAGACTGCAAAGAATAACAACAAAGATTGATTAGGAGACTGGAGGCTAAAACATATGAAGAAAGGTTGCAGGAACTGGGTATGTCTAATTTAATGAAAAGAAGGAGTAGGGGAGACAGGATAGCAGTGTTCCAATATCTCAGGAGTTGCACAAAGAAGAGGGAGTCAAGCTATTCACCAAAGCACCTGAGGCTAGGACAAGAAGCAATGGGCGGAAACTAATCAAGGAGAGACGCAACTTAGAACTAAGAAGAAATTTCCTGACAGTTAGAACAATTAATCAGTTTAACAACTTGCCTCCAGAAGTTGTGAATGCTCCAACACTGGAAGTTTTTGAGAGGATGTTGGATAATCATTTGTCTGAAGTGGTCTAGGGTTTCCTACGTGGGAGCAGGGAGTTGGACTAGAAGACCTCCAAGGTCCCTTCCAACTCTGTTATTCTATTCTAAATGTACACCCAGATAGTGGGTCCAACAAAGCAGAACACAAGCAAAGAACCACAAAGTCAGGATGAAGACTTGGAATTACACAAACATTACAGCAAGTACGTAGTAAAGCTAATCCTCATGGAACAACTATTTACACAGCAAATGTTAGGAATTATAACAGTGCTAAATTCAGAGACTTATGACATATGCCCAAAGTTACAGCTGTTGAAACATCCCTGTGGTCACATGATTGTGATTGGGGCAGTTGGCAGCCTGTTTACAATAGGTGATCAATTGAACAGCATTCATGGGATTGTCTTTTGCAAACTTTCTTTCCACCTTCTTCAGAAAGTCAAAACAAGAAATTGAATTGTGAGCAATCCTCACCAGAAGAAGTGAGAGAAAACCAAGAGAAGTAAATGGATACATAGAGCCTTCCTAAAATGCTATACAGAAAAAGGTAAAAGTATAGGAAATGAAAGGAGAGAAGCATTGGCAAAGGAAAATATAAGGTAGTGTTCAGAAATTTTAAAATTCTGAAAAAAACCCTAAACATCAATGTGCTATTGATATTTGTGCCTCAAATGGGTTCACATTTCAAGTACTAGAAGAATGCTACAATATATTCTAGTGCTATGATGTTATGAAATATTGCCTTTTCTCTTAGGAAGAAAATACCCTAAGACAGTTGCCATTCCAAAATAACTACTATGCATTGAATCTATACATTCCATCTCCTGCATTTGCACACATTTAATTGGACATCTTATATACAATGTGCTGTTTGTGATTATGATGATTCATAAAATTGAATTTAACTGAATGAGGTTTTTTTTACATTAAATCTCTGTGTATATATTGCAAGATAAGATGAATTCTATTATTCTTGACAATATTGAATATTGGCACAGATAGATCATACAATTCCCATACACAGACATACACACTCATAAACCCTTAATAGATTAAAGGTATTTTTCCATTGTACAAATGGCCAGAAGTTGATTTATAAACAGTCTATGAGAATAAAAATATTTTAGAAATCGATGGCTTTGCTAAACCATAATGGAAGATCAGGAAACTTGGGACTGTAATTAATTACTAGAAGACTTAGTCAATAGTTTATGCTATGTTTGATAAGATATAACTTACTTTGTTATCTAGTGGGATAATAGGCAATCTTGCAAATAAATGTACATTATCATCTGATGAATGTAAACCTTTTTTTCATCATGAGAAAGTTCATTTAGAGTCATCAATTATAATTAAAGAATCATGACAACCTGCTAAAAACAGAATACATTACTGACAATCAAATAGGCTGATTATATAATCAACATCTTATATTGCATAAAGGACAGATTAAGCAGGAATTTTGTTATGAAGGAATAAAAATGAACATGATATTTCTTATCTGAAAGAAAACACATTCAAGGAATTTTCAGGTCTATAGTTATAAACTTAAAATCTGATGTCACCATAAATTTGCATAGCATATGTGAACTTGGGGAATAATCATGGCAGAGACAATACTATTAATATTGGAGAAAGAAGAAAATACAAACTACATACAATCAGAATCTGATGATTCCATTAGCAAAGTATGGCCTTCTATTTTTAACATCTTAAAAGTTTCTGTTATATGGAGACAAAGAAATAAAAAAATATACTTAAGATACACTAAGGAAATGAAAAACATAATGATTTTCTATGAGGAGGATAAATCTCTTAAATAAGACTATATTTCTTAAAATGATAAGAGTTTAACAATTTAGTCACATATTCTAAGTACCGTGTTACCAAGGAGCTCACCCATTTTAAGTATACATTTAACCGCTCGATACTAGGAATATTACTTAGATTATATTATTGTGGTAAAGCACTTGGACAATTGAACAGATGCACATTGTTCTCTTCTAGTACACTTCTAGAAATTGGAAATTCCACTATGTTATCAGTTAGACATTTATATATGAAACTGATGATACTACACCAAAAGATGACCTCATTCAGTGATTCCATTAAGATGTTGGGCATGTGAAGGTAGATAATTGAGCCCTGAGTGACCACAAACACGAGCACTGATTGGGAAAAAAACACAGGAGATGAACCGCTGAATCAGAGTTCCTCCCACTCCTAACACCCATAGCTGGTCCAGAAGAGTACTGTAGTCAACAACACTGAAAGCTACTAAGAGATCAAAAAGCTCTAGGATTGATGCACTACTGTTAAGACATTCCCTGGGCAGCTCATTAGGACTTGCCCTGTTGGAATACAACTCTGAGCAAATCTGAGTGACTTTGTCTTTGACATAGCATGGGTATTTCTCATCACAGTCCTGGAAATGATCCTGTTACTTGAACACTACCCACCCTCGGGGAGTGAGTCACCCTAAGTGCGGCTTCTAGGCAGCTATGGATAGACACAATAAGACTGGAGGAATAGAAACATTTTGCTACCCCCGATGTAGGCCCAAATATGAGCTCATACTTGTATTTGGCAGGATCACTCTATCTTTCTCGAATGGTGCTCTAGGAATTTCATCTCTCGGAGATGTTTGGAGAACCAAGAATCACTCCAAGATTGGTGCACAGAGAGAGGCTACAGAGAGAGGCCACATAGCAGCAATAAAATCCTCTGTCACTTGCCTATTCAAAGCTGCATCTTGTTTAGGATGCATTTTAAAACTGATAAATTCACCTATTTAAAAGCTTGTTTTAAGTGTTTGGTTCAGCTGTTCAAATACATTTTGACTTGCCCATAAATATGGATGACTAATTCTGTAAATTGTTTTATCCAAGGTGAAAACTCTGATTCATGCTCTACTTTGGGGAAAGAATTATGGAATTGGTTACAGTATCCATGACTGAAAGAAGGTTAAATTAGCCCAAGATAGAATAACACTTTAAAAAGGTACCAAAATCCTATATGTTTATAATGTATGTATATAGATACCTATATAGGTGTGTGTGTGTGTGTGTGTGTGTGTGTGCGCGCGCGCGCGCGCGTTCATTAGAAAAAAAATCAATGTAATGATATCAGGTGGTAATTTTGGGGTGACTTCAAGTCTTTAACTATCAATATTAAGTATTTTCTATCCAACTGTAAAATAGAAATCATTTTTGCCGTTTTTGCAATAATTCATCTTCAATATATTTATAATAAGAGACTGATAAACCATCTGGTCCAGGCACTTTGCCTATTATCCCCTTTATCATAGCTTCTCGGTTCATTCATTAATTATTTCTGCTTTTCTGCCATTTTTGGTACTTTTTGTTTCTTGGCTCATTTATGAAGCTTTAACAGGAACATTTCTTCTCTATGTATTTTAAAATTATACTGATGAAATATTTTTGTCATCTTTAAATTATCTGTTACTACTGTGTTCCCATTTGTAACTTTGATGTTTTTGTCAATTTATATGCCAAATATTTCCTTGCCTTATTTGCAAATGCAAATTCCTTGGTGGATGGGATCTGCAGTAGGCCCCTTCACCCAGCACAAGTGGGATGGGCCAATCCCATTAAGGAATAACAATTCCACAGTTTGAATTAGTTTGATTCAAATTGTATTTATCAAAGAATGCAGAGCTTAAAGATAATTTTCTGTTAATTGGAAAAAAGGTCTCTTCTACTGTTCCTATTGTTTGGCATTTGATGACTGCTGTTCATGAAATATGTTCAACCATATAAGCATTTTTTTCAATGAACAGTTGCAGAATATCACAATACATCTAAATAAAAGGTGGTTAGGCACTCAGAAAACATGCTGCAAAGGATTAATTAGATTTTTCTATAAAATAAGTAGCACTTCATCTTCTAGATATAAACTACAAGCCAATCTTCTATATCAATTTTATAAAATAAATATTAGTTATACAAGAGATGTAATTTTGTTCTGCTTCTATTTTTAATGACTAATGCAGGAGAATAGAATGGAATGGAATGGAATGGAATGGAATGGAATAGAATAGAATAGAATAGAATAGAATAGAATAGAATAGAATAGAATAGAATAGAATAGAATAGAATAGAATAGAATAGAATAGAATAGAATAGAATAGAATAGAATAGAATAGTTGGAAAGGACTTGGAAGTCTTTTAGTCCAACCACCTGCTCAGGTACAAAACCCTACACCATTTCAGACAAATGGTTGTCCAAACTCTTCTTAAAAACTTCCAATATTGGAACATTCAGAACTTCTGGAGGCAAGTTGTTCCACTGATTTATTGCCCTAGCTGTAAGGAAATTTCTTCTTAATTCTAGGTTGCTTGTCTCCTTGATTAGTTTCCACCCATTGCTTCTTGTCCTATCCTCGGGTACTTTGAAGAATAGCTTGACTCCCTTTTCTTTATGGCAACCCCTGAAATATTGAAACACTGCTATCATGTCTCCCCTAGTCCTTCTTTTCATTAAACTAGACATACTGAATTCCAGCAACCATTCTTTATATGTTTTAGCTTCCAGTCCCCTAATCATTTTGTTGCTCTTCTCTGCACTCTTTCTAGAGTCTCAACATATATTTTTTTACATCGTGGCAACCAAAACAGGACACAGTATTCCAAGTGTGATCTTACCAAGACATTATGAAGTAGTATTAACACTTTATGTGATCTTGATTCTATTCCTCTATTAATGCAGCCTAGAACCGTATTGACTTTTTTGGCAGCTGCAGCACACTGCTGGCTATATTTAATTAATTGTCCATTAGCCCTCTAAAACCCCTTTCATGGTTACTACTATTGAGTGAGGTACCACCTATATTGTACCTGTGCATTTGGTTTTCCTTGCCTAAATGTAGAAGCTTACTTTTTTCACTATTGAATTTCATTTTGTTAGATGGCATTCATACCCAATGTTCAAGTCTTTCAAGATCCTTCTATATAGGAGTGGCTTGTGATCCTCATCCTGATCCATCCTGATTGATGATGGTTCTTTTTCTGTAATACATTTGTGATATATTTGCTTCTTTATAGAACTACAGGTTTTGGAATTTTTAAGCTGAACTGATGCTTGGCGTTCAGAAATGAGAAATGATACCACTACAGTTAGTGGTGGCAATGAGACTTGGAAGCACTCAGAAGCATGAGTTTTAGGCAGTGGTGAAATTCAATTTTTTTTTTTTTTTACTAATGGTTCTGTGGGCATGTCTTGGTGGATGTGGCAGGGGAAGGATACTGTCAAATCTCCATTCTCACCCACTCCAGGGGAAGGATACTGCAAAATCTCCATTCCCGTCCCACTTTGGGGCAGCCAGAGTTAGTTTTTGCTGGTTCTCAGAACTCCTCAAAATTTCCACTACTGGTTCTCCAGAATCTGTCAGAACCTGCTGAATTTCACCCCTGGTTTTAGGGCAGTGGCAAATTTATTACATTACATAGAGTTGTGGTAGTGGAGTAGTTAGACTGTAGTATTGCAGACTAATTCTACCAACTGCCAGCAGTTTGATTCTTACTGGTTCAGCATTGATTCAACCTTCCATCCTTTTGAGATTGGTAAAATGAGGACCCAGATTGTTGGGGGCAATAGGCTGACTCTATAAACCGCTGTGAAGCAGTATATGAATCTAAGTGCTATTGCTATTTTCAAAATGCTGGTAGATTGTACATGGCTACTTGGTAGATCTTGTGTGGTTTATAGGCCTAACATGCAGGTTTGTCCTAAATAAATAATTAATGAGAGAAAGAAAAAGTAATGTTCTTCATGTTAGCTTTGGATAAATGAATCCCATAAAAATAATTGACTATATTGATTTCTTTTTATCAATAGGGCAAACAAATGTAATGGTATTAAACTACAGCACAATATAAATATGACATTGAATTTACAAGATAGCATTTTCTTATCTTCTAGTATATTAGGATTTAACTCACTTAGTTTATGTTGGAGATTAAATTGTTCTGTGAGAATGTGAGAATTTGACCTGAATAATGATTAGCAAAGCTTTCCTTCTTCCCCCACCCCCGCCCTTGGCTTTACAAAGAAAGAAACTGCATCTTCTTTCTTGGAAATATGCACATCTGAGTTTTGCAAGTGATTTGTTTCAAAATTAATTTCTGTTCTTTTTTATTATTTCTGTTGCATGTATCACAGCTTAATAACTTCTGGGCAATGAATTTAAAGTGAAGGCAATTAACACTTCTTGCTTTAAAGGCAAGTTTTGCTTCTCCAGATGACTTGCAGTATATTTATTTGATTTATATACAGATTGCCAACCTACCCCAAATATGTTTGTTGCATAATTTTCTGAAATGATTCATATTGGAAGTTGGATTTTTTAAAAAGTGTTTTAAAGTATAGACCAAGAGGGTTTTTCAACTCTCTTTGCCATAAGTAAATCCATGAAATGCACAAGAATCACTCACAAATAAGTCAGGTAAATCATCTTAGTTGCTCTGCTGTTTGCAATATTTCAGGCTTCTTGATGCTTTTCAGGTTTTCTGGTTGTGTTCTTCTCTATCACAAACTCCATAAGATTTAGGATGTTTCATATTTAATTACCAGAAAAAGTTTTGTTGTGTTAGCAGATTCATCATGAGACAAGAAAGAATAAGGCCAGGCATATAATGGCCTTAACATTTAACTACAGGATTATAAACACTAACACCAATGATTGGCTCCAAGTCATACATTCTTTTCAAAGATCACAAAAGATCACTAGGTTTGAAGATCAACAACATAACAATGATATTGGACACTCTGGTATATATTATTGCACTGATAGGAAGGGTAAGTAAAATAGGACCCAAGACCAATTCCTAGGAGACACTTGTTACTCTAATCCAATCATAAAAAAGATATAGGTTTTACTGCCAATAATGTCCCAAGATGATAACCTAGACATCAAAAATATGACAATTAAATGCTATTGGCAGTTCCAAAATAATCAACACTGATTAAGATGCTAATCAGTTGGTCATTTAGAATTTAAGAATGTGCTGTCTCCATTGAGTTGTCTATCCCAATCCTGATGAATATCAATCAAAGCTATCAGAAGAAAATCATGAAAGGGCAACTTTTTCCCATCAGACAAAAAGGGAAGCAAAAACACAGGTCAGTAATTGTGCAGAAAAAAGATCCCAGAAAGGTTTCTCATGCAAGTGATAAAGAAGAGTGTATTTAAAAGAGACATTAAGGGACAATTTACATAGCAAGTAATGAAATAGGAAAGGCAGGGTAGATTAGCACAAAGAATAGAACTGGAACAGCAACAGAAGTACTATAAGGACAGCCTTTTATGATTTGTCAAATATCATTCTCCAAAATAGGAATAAATTTAAAAGCTAGAAAAATTGAGGATAATCAAGGAAGTGATGGGGATTGACCAATAGGTAGAAAAGAATGAACAATGTTTACCATTTTATTAAAAAAACAAATTTTTCAAAGGTCTCAGCTGAAAGAAAGAAGCAGAGAGGTGACATATTCTGCAATTCAAGTAGAATAGAAGAGAATAGAAGAGAATTCTTTATTGGTCAAGTATGATTGGACACACACAAGGAATTTGTGTTTGGTGCATATGGTCTCATTGTACATAAAAAGACAATATACATTCATCAAGAATCATAAGGTACAGCACTTAATGATAGTCATAGGGTACAAATAAACAATCTGGAAACAATATCAATATAAATCGTAAGGATACAAGCAACAAAGTTAGTGTCATACAATCATAAGTGGGAGGAGATGAGTAATAGCAATAATGAGAAAAAGAATAGCAATAGTAATGCAGCCTTAGTGAATTGTTTGACAGTGGTGAGGGAATTATTTGTTTAGCAGAATTATTGTGTTTGGGGAAAAAACTGTTATTTTGTCCAGTATCTCATAGAATACTTGCCAAATAACATTGCAAAATCATACAAAAGTCATTATGTATGTATGTATGTATGTATGTATGTATGTATGTATGTATGTATATATATATACGAGCCTAATGACAGAGAGTGGAAGTGTGACCTTCCTCCCACACTTGGGCATACCAGGGGTTGTGACTTTAAGTATATATATATATATATATATATATATATATATATATATATATATATATATATATATATATATATATATATATATATATATATATATATATATATATATATATATATATATATATATATATATATATATCTGATAAATAAATAAATATATAATTTTACAGATTACACATTATTTTCCTATCTTCCAAATTTTCCCTGCGACACAAATTCTGTGACGTAGGCTGTGGAGGGAAGAAGAGAGAGATAGACAGCTAGAGAGAATGCTAATACAAGAGAATATATTTAGCTCAGAGTTGAACTGTGGAGTGAAATGATTTATACATCATTCAAAAGGGACAATAAAAACTAGAAAGGAAACAAAAAGACTGGAACACATTGCCTCTGGTAATTAACACTTGGATAAATAGAAATCAATACCAAACAAACAATGAAGCAGAAAACAATACTTTAATCAAAGAATCACCAAGGAGAATACTACGCCCCTATCCCTACTGCTAAGGTAAGGTAAAGTATATAAATACGGAGCAACAACAACCCCCTCCAATTTACTTACACTATTGAATGTCAGGGTTCCAAATAGCATCCAAAAGTAAATCAGAGTCTGAGGCAAATGATTCCTCAAAGTTCCAATTTATTAAGAGAGCCATGTTGGCACATCTGGTAAAACCCAAATTTGAAAGCTTCCAGGTTTTCCCACCCACTTGAAAGTTCAAGATTCTTCCCCTACACCCACAAGTCCATCACATGGTCCAATCTTCCACTGCCATGCCGGCAGCTTTTATCCATCCAGTTCTGGCCAGGTGTAGAGACAAAAGATGACCTTGGATTTCTAGAATGAATTTTGTTATGGCTACATATCACCGAACTCCATATAACCCCCCTTCCCATTTTCCTACAATAGAAAATGCATATGAGAATAACAGAAAGTGTGGCAGGCCTAAAGTCCTAAAAGGAAAAGATGGTTTGCAGGCCTGACATTGATGTTACTTGGTTGGGTAAATGGAATATCTACAAGCAAAGAACCAAGTTCAAGGAGCATCAAGAGAGAAGAGGGAAAGGGAGAATGAGAGGGAGAGGAAGAGGAAGAGAAAGAATAAGGGAAATTTGGGTGAAGATGTACTTAAACATTCATTTGAAGAAATAAACATAGATTAAGATCTCTCACTCTCTTTCTCTACACATGTACATTTAACTAAAGAATAGAGTTAAGTTCTGCTTAAATACATTCAAGTATTAACATTGTCAGTTTAAAAACTCTGCACATTCAAATGTATTTTTTTATTCATACTGAGTGTGCCTTTTTAGTGATATCAGTGAAATATGGAATGCAATGTGGGATTTTCATAATTTCTTCTTTAAGTATTTGAAATTAATGATGATTAAACAGGAACTGGGATTTTATTTAATTATATTACATCAACTGAAAACATGCTATTAAATATAATAATTATTACATTTTATTATGTACAACATGACATATATTATATTATATACAACATGAGGAAAAGTGGAAAATTGATTAAAATGAAAACCAAAATCCAAGCCATAAAATATCAGAAGAGCTGTTCTGTCAGTACCAGTTTTGTTAGTATTCCTTTTAATTCCTTCTCCTTACCTTCCACTGTCAAAGTTGCAGCTCTTTTCAGAGATATCTTGGAGGAATATATTTATATAAAATATATGGTTGTTACTGCTTCTACTACTTCTACTACTACTCTCTTACTTTTGTACTATTTCTTTTATTATTACTGCTATTCCTCATTTATGATGAATCATGGGTGTAAATAAATGGCATGGCAACTATTCTACAATTATAATTTATATGTAGCTTTGGTGATTTTAAAAAAAATCTGCTGTATCATTGCTGTTCCTTGAAAATCATTTTCTCTCCTGGACAACATCCTACCAATGAACTATGTTAGGACTAAGTTAACCTACCATCTTTATTTTCTTTATTTTCTTTGCTGTATGTATTGTGGATGTTTTGTCAACTTGATTCATTCTAAATGTTTAGCTTCTGGACCACCACTATCAACATTTTTGAAACTTTTCCCTGAAATGTTTTTTTGAGTAATTGCCCAATGATTTTTCATTGCTTCAGCATTTGTCTGTTCCATAAAAGATGGAAGTTGTTGTGCATATTGTCCTACTCCTTCATCATCTTCACTTGATTTATTCATTGTTATTCTAAACTCTGTTTTGTTTGTCAAGTAAAATAGTTATTGGATTGCATGGTACTTTTTGAATAAGGTAATAACTTGGATAGTATCCCAACATGGAACTTGGAACATGATCATAGACAAAAAAGAAAAAGAACAAATGCTCAGGAAATGGAACAACAGTGGGTCTCAAACTCATGGTTTCCTTTATCTTCTCATATCAGGCAACATTTGCCAAAAATGATGATAACACTAAATGACCATGGGCTGAACTTGAGCATTTTACCCAAATATGCTATAGGAACACTATAACACTGCAGGGCACACATGGAGGCTTGGGTAAGGCAAAAAAATGGGCCTACAAGAAGTTCAGGAAGGCCAGAAACAGGCCCGTTTCCAGCTTCCAGAGGTTATCCGGAGCTGAGGAGGCTGTTTTCACTCTCCTGGAGGATCAAGGAAAGACTCTGGAACCCATTGGCCTAGCATGATCTAATAGACTTTAATAAGTGTTATGCAATGTAATATTTTTATTATCATTCTGTTAATCTGTGAGTTGTACATTGAAAGAGGGAAACAGATGGAATCTAGCCACTGGGTTTTCTCCATGCCAAAGTAAGCAAAGTGCAAGATATACGTGGATACAATAGAAGAATGATAGTACTGAAGGTTTCTTTCCTATAGTATTTAATATTTCTTTCTAGTTAGTGGTCATGTCTGGAAGGTGGCAAGAGGAAGAATAAGATAAAAATGATACTGGTGTACAATTGTAATAATGAGATAGATAGATAGATAGATAGATAGATAGATAGATAGATAGATAGATAGATAGATAGATAGATAGATAGATAGATAGATAGATAGAACGAGAGAGAGAGAGAGAGAGAGAGAGAGAGAGAGAGAGAGAGAGACAGACAGACAGACAGACAGACAGACAGACAGACAGACAGACAGACAGACAATATATCTTTGGGGCATATTTGTTAACTTTTTGTACTGCTGATCTGCTGCTTTTTTGTGATAACTTTTCAATAACAATAATTATTCTTTCATGCAGCATGATATTGAAAACTATTTCACAGAGCATTATGTTATGCTACTCCAAGTAATAATTTATACTTGAACAGTTTTTGTAAAATTGTTTTGGCTAACAAACTCAAGGAGAGAGATGCCAGATGACCTTCACTTCAGCCAACAAAATGACTGGGGCAACATTAGTAGAATAATTACTATGACAAGGACAAGTGGCCCTAAGGTTAAGAAATGTCTGATTGCTACTCAGCTGTATTTCCTGGAGGAGGACAAATCACATCTGGAAGAGATGTTGGTTAGGGATTCCCACAAACATGTCAATAACTATAAAAGTCTGACAAGACAAGATAATTGAAGAGCTCACAAGTATGTGTTTTATAGGAATCAGTTAAATGAATTAGTTACAAGAAAGTGCCAATCAAGTGTCTCTTGAAAGTCCCAGTTTCCTACAGGCACTTCAACTCATTAAAGCTTATTACCAAGCCAATTCTTGCTACAAAGTGTGTGCTGTTCAGAGATCTTTTTAAGCCTTTAGCTATTATCTGCCAGAACTGTGACTTTCCTGCAGTAGCTTTTTGATATTGATAGATAAAACCAGAATTTATGCCACTTTCTATCTGAGAAATCATCTCTCTAGTTCTGAGGAAATCAAATGTCAATACAATAATCAAACCTGCCTGGTGAGGAGAGAGGAGTAATGTTACATTCCTGTGAACCATTCTGAGCTGTATAACTAAAATATTTAATGGAGGAATCATATGTCGAATCCATCTCCATGAACTAAATTTCAGATCAATTAAGAAATCACATTACTATATGCACACATTTCAAAAGTGTGGCATCACATATGTAAATAATATAGCAGCCTTCCACATTCTGAGTGTCCTTCAACTGTGTACTGTTCCCAGAATTCTCCAAGCAATGTTGCTTAAAAGTCCATAAGCTGAAATCAACAACTGGAAGATACCAAGATTCAGGGACGTTCTGGTATAGTTGGAATACTACCTGTACATTAACAAGGTTGCTTCTGTGGAGGCTTATTCCTGCTTAAAAAGAACCCAGTAGTGAGCTCAACCTATAAATTCTAAGAGTCAAGCTGGAAGGATCAAAGGAATGCTGACCAGGGAAGAATGAAAGTCATGCAGGAATTCAGGAAAACACCTTCTTCATATATACCACTACATTTAAAATATGGAGTCCTAACTACTATCACATTATCATTGGTAAAATACAACAGATGATTAATCAAATGAATTTTTGGATGCATACTTAAAAGATATAACACAAAAGAGGAAAACACAAAATGATCATTAATTCTAGAAACTTCTTATAATGGCCACTGGATTACATTCACATAAAAAAGGAGAAGGCAAAAGTTGCTAAATTTTTCAGTTCTGTCAGTTGAGTTTCTCTTCTTTCTTCATTCTCCAATGAAATTTAATGGATTTGAAAGATGGTTAATATCTTCTGCTTTTATAAATCCTTGCTTTAAAATAAATACCATTACATAATTTTAATGAGTTTAGCTAATTATAAAAGAATTGAATTTTTACTGTACTCATATAGACTAAATCAGTAGAAAGCCTATCTAACCTAATGGGACTTCTAAGAATGATAGAACTCTGAAACCTACATTCTACTGCCTAGAGTAGCTATGTCTCACTGAACCTTTGTTGTAGAATCATGACTCAATTTTGTGGAAATTCTGCAATGATTCCATTGTGTGGAGAAAAAGTGTAAGACACTTACTAAATCATATCAAGGAATGCAAGATTAGTCTAATTGGTGTGGGAGAAATGTAATTCCTAGCAAGTATTTTGAATATAGGATGAATTGTGATACAGCTTTAATATATGGAATAATAGCTTAGAAATTACATTTAAGATAAATGTTAAAATGGAGTTGTAAAACTGATGGGATTGATTAGATGTTTTTTCCCCACTTGGAGTTTAGGAACATTTTGAGAGATTTTGTGCTTTCTTGGAAAATAAACAATACTTAAATTGTAATATCCTAATATTAAAACTTTAAAACTTTATTAAAAAGTTCTCTTTCTACTAACATTCTTTCTTCCATTGTTCCTTCATTGAGACTATGCTTCGGCCTGTGCAAAATCACCCATGATTCAGTTTGACCTGAAGTTTTGAGACCCAGAGTCATGAGTCAAAATGTCTGATTCAAGATTTGAAGTTAATCCCATTTTATTCTAAATATTTTATTTCATAGGAGATTATAAGGAAGCATTACCATTGAAGGCATTACAGATTTGCTCAGAATAGAATTAAAATTTGGGCTCCCAACATTGGACTGCAAAAATTAGGATGACCAGTAATTGGAAAAAAATATATACAAAAACCTTTCTCCCTTGTCCTTTAATGATTGTAGCCCAGATTGTATATTTTATGTATTAATTTAATTTAATTTAATTTGAATGACTCTGGGAGATTCATAGCATAAAAATAAATAGCAAAAATACTAAAAACATAAAACCATAGTTCAAAAAAATCATAGGCTTAAGCTCAATCCCTCCAAGACTGAGTGGCTGTGATTCCCGTCATCCCGATTTGTGCATCTTGTACCAAGCATCTTTGATGATAGGGGAGAAATTTTAGCCCCCCTCAGAGAGGGCCCACAATCTGGGAGTCCTCCTGGATACATGGCTTAGTTTAGAAGAATACCTGACGGCCGTGACCAGGGGAGGCTTTTACCAGGTTCACCTGGTATGCCAGTTGTGCCCCTTCCTGGATCAGGATGCCCTGTGCCCTCATGACCTCGTCCTTTCTTGCCTGGGCTACTGTAATGCTCTCAACATGGGGCTGCCCTTGAAGAGCACTCGGAGGCTTCAGCTGGTCCAGAATGCAGCCATGCAGGTTGTCATGGGGATACCTGGGTGCTCCCATGTTACACCCCTTTTAGGTGGCCTGCACTGGTTGCCAGTTGTTTCCCGGGTGTGATTCACGGTATTAATTATGATCTTTAAAGTGCTCCATGGCTTAGGCCCAGGGTACTTGTGATACCACCTACTGCCACTGGTAGCCTCCCACCGTCCAGTACAATCCCACAGAGTTGGCCTCCTCAGGTTGCCGTCGGCCAGGCAGTGTCGGCTGGCAACCCCCAGGGGGAGAGCCTTCTCTGTGGGAGCACCTTTCCTTTGGAATGAGCTGCCCCTGGAGCTTCACATAATTCCCGACCTCCGGCCCTTCTGGTGCGCCCTAAAAAGTTGGCTTTTCCAGCAAGCCAGCCTGGCCTGAATAAAATAAATTATTAATTTTAATTGTTAATTTTAATGTAATTTCTAAATCTCATTGTAAATGTCTATTGGGCTTTTTGGATATTCTATTTAATCTTTCTTTTAATTTTTGTAATATGTGTTTTTATGTTGTACACCACTCTGAGTCCTTTGGGAGAAGGGTGGCATATAAGTCCAATAAACATAACCTAACGTAAACCATAGTAATAAAAAGACGGGAGAATGAGCCAACAAGGCAAACATGTCATACAATGCCCCCTAATACAATATTTAGGAAAAAACTAAGTCTTGAATGTCCTCTTGAATAACATCAGGAGGGGAGCCACCCACACTCAGTGGAAGTTCATTCCAGGAGTTCTGATATAGGCTTGATAAAAGAAACCTGGGATGTGCCAACCCTATCAGATTAAAACAACCAGTATGGCAAATTATCAGATTAATACCTATACAGATTTTTATAAATCAAACCAGCACCTTGAATCATAGTCAGAAGTATGAGCATTACAAGACAAGATTATCACTGCCCATAGTATTGCAACTTGGACCAGTGGAAGCTTCTGAATGGTCTTCAAGAATTATTAGTCCTGCTAAATGTAGCAGAGATGATGAACTCTTTACGTCCTTCAAAGAGTTCATCATCTCCACTATATTTAGCAGGACTAGCAATCCTTGAAGACAAATTGGAAGTACGATAGATAGATAGATAGATAGATAGATAGATAGATAGATAGATAGATAGATAGATAGATAGAGATAGAGATAGAGATAGAGATAGAGATAGAGATAGAGATAGAGATAGAGATAGAGATAGAGATAGAGATAGAGATAGAGATAGAGATAGAGATAGAGATAGAGATAGAGATAGAGATAGAGATAGAGATAGAGATAGAGATAGAGATAGAGATAGAATAGAGATAGGTAGTTGGGTAATTAGGTAGAGATATATTTACTTAATCCTATATAATATTGGCTGTGTCTGTGTATATACACATACAATCCTTGAGGGCTGATATCACAATCCACACACACATGTGGCTTATGCCATATATATATATGGTATATATATAACAGTAAAAATATTGGATTTCTGTCGTGATGGACTCTTGTGACGAGCCGATTGACAGATAATGGAAGCAATTAGCTTCCTCCCATAATTGGGGCATACCAGGGGTTGTGACACTAAATATATATAGCTACCTAGCTTAGCATAACTCTGAAGAACGACCCACTGATTTGCTCTTGTGGGATGATGTGTTTTTCTGCATCAGATTTGCTTTTCTATCAATACAGTTAGTTAATTAGTCCAGGCAACACAAGTTGCTTCAGTTCAAAGTTTTTATCAAAGCCTTGTCTAATTGAAGCACTTCTTTGAAGCTTTGCAAAGTTCTAGTTCCTAGTTCTTTATTTATTAATAAATAATATATTTATACCCTCACAGTCTTTACAGAATAAGCTAAGTAAAAACTGAACTAAGGATAGAAAATACATTAAAACAGAATAAGGGTGGAAGCAGAACAATCCATACCTCTGTACCAGGCATCTGCAACCTTAAATATTTAAACAGACATTTGGACCAATTTCCCACAAAAAAGATACTACTGGGAGCCACAAAACTTGAGTGAGCATGGCCAACTCAACATCACTCACTTCCACCCAGTCACATGACTTCCTAGCCATGCCTACCCAGCCAGTCATTAGGGCAGAAAACAGTTGTTAAAAAAACAGTGGCAACCACAAGACCCTTTTTACCTCCCTCCCTCCCTCCCTCCGTCCCTCCCTCTCTCTCTCCCGTCTCTCTTCCCCCTCTTTGTATCTCTTTCTGTGTGTCCTTCTATGTCTCTCTCACCCCTTCTCCCTCTCTCTCCCTCTCTGTCCCTCTCTGTCCCTCTCTCTCCCTCTCTCTTGTCTCTCTTCCCGCTCTTTGTATCTCTTTCTGTGTGTCCTTCTATCTCTCTCTCTCCCTTTCTCTCTCTCTCCCTCTCTCTCTCTCTTGTCTCTCTTCCCCCTCTCTGTATCTCTTTCTGTGTATCTTTCTATGTCTCTTTCCCCCTCTCTTTTTTTCTCCCCATCACTCCCTCTCTCCCTTACTATCTTCCCCTCTCTCCCCATATTTCTGTATCTCTCTCTGTGTCTCTCTCTCCATCGTCTCTCTGCCTCTCTCTGTATATCTCCCTCTGTATCTCTCTCACACTCTCTCTATAATCTCTCTCTCACCCCTTTCTCTCTCTCTATCTCTCTATCTCATCTCCCCCTCTCTGTATCTCTCTGTGTGTCTAACTCTCTCTTTTCCCTCTCTTTCCGTCCCTCTCTCTGTCTCTCTCTCTCTTTGTGAGTGTGTGTGTGTGCGCGCGCATGTGTGTGCGTGCGTGTGTCTGTCTGTCTGTCTGTGTTTAAGGGGCAGTATCGCATTGTGGCTCCATGTCATAATGGGCTGCAAAAAGAAGGGATCCTACCTCCCCCATTATGAAGTGCACTAAATTTCTGTCATGAAAATGAAAGCAGGATCCTCAAGCAAAATGACAACCTCATTGTGCTGTGGAAAAAATGAATTCCCACTGACATTCCTTTTTTGCCAGTTAAATTCTTCTTTGCTGTATGAAACCACTTTTTTGCCAGCTGATTCTGTGTTGGCAAAGATAAATCCCAGGAAAACCATACAACCAAAAATAGGAATAGATAGGGGAGGAGAAAAAAGGAATAGAGATAAATTACACCATATTCAAATCAGACTAGAAATACCTCCACAATGCTTACTCCAGCTGAGGATATGTTAGAAATAATGCTTTGTTTTATTCAATACATTAAATACCCAATGAAGTTAATACAGCCCAAACACTATATCTGGACCCAGTTTCTATGTGAACCAGCAGTCTTTTTAGGGTTTCCTTTTATATTTAAAATGTTTTTAATTTTAAATTTTAATTATATCTGATTTCTCAAACTACAAAAGAGTATATCTAGAAATAATAGAGAGACAAGAAAAGTCTGTTTCCTTCTCTGTGTTCACAGAGAATACTGAACCACACATCAAATCCGAAATCTTATTTTGGAGAATATATATACATTTTACTGTGACGTCATAATGTTAGCATTATTACACATATACATTTTGATAATGTGTGTTAGGAGTAGGCATAAGTAGTATAGATATATTACGTACCTCTAGATAGATAGTTTGATATAATAAAATACTTGGCAAATTATAATACAGAAATGGAACTGTGTTAATACATGCTGCATTTTGTCTTTTTCAAGATCATTGAGAAGTGTACCTAGCATTTGTTTGATGAACTGTAAGGAATGACTGTCTAAACTTCTTAATCTAACAGATGGCTGTCATTATGAAACTGAACCAGCTGCACATCTTTTGCAGCTATTTATGGACCCCAATTTTGAATAAATACTTTGGGCCACATGGATTCTAATTTTCAGCTTTTCTCATATAAACTATTCTCAGTTCTAGTGATTAAACCAATCATTTTGCAATACAAACACTGTAATGCCATTTTTGATTTTTTTTTTCTCCTCTGGTTTTCCAAAGGTTATGTAATTAAAAAACTGCTTTGCTAATTAATAACAGATGTTTACATAACATCTATTTTTAAAAGTCTTTTCAGAAGAAACAAGTTTTGGAATGGATACCTATCTTCAAAGTGACTCCCATCAAGGTAAAATAACTTGGATAATTTTATTTTTTTCATCTGCACAGTTTTATAACTATTGCAACCATATAAACTAAACATTTAAAATGAAATAAATTTTATTAGAAAATGATGTGGTATATTTTTGGACCATTTTCTTTTATAAGTCTTTTAAAAATGTATCACAGAACTGGTACAATAACCTAGAGTAACATTTTAAAAGTTGGAATTTAATCTAGGCTAATTATGCTGTAAACTCCCATTATACAAACCAAGGAATAAAGTGAGCAGAGAATATAATATAATATTAGTGATGTGGTTTTTTAAATGATGAGACAGATATTTTCATGTAGCTTGGTAATGTTTCACCACCATCGTCACCACTGTTTTAACTTTGAAGAGGTACACTACATCTTGCTTTCTCAGGGAGAGAATGTACAATCAGCTGACCTCCCCAAGCTGAGTTCATTCTTTCTTACTCACTTTCCTGTTGAAAATGCAGTGGTAAAATCAACATCTGAAGTGATAAATCAATCCCTAGTTGGTTTCCTCTGTAATGCTGAACTAGCATTGTTCCAAGCCATTGTTGAATGAAGGAAGACAAACACATGAAGAATAAGATGATGATGATAATGATGATGATAATGATGATGTCGATGATGAGGATCATGATCATGATGATCATGAAAAACAGGAAAAGACATTTGCAGTTTTTTTTCATCCTGATGGGTAAGAAAAATTGAGATATAAAGAAATGTTCCCAGAAGAAAATGTATTCTAAGAAATTTTGGCTCAGTCATAATTGGAGCTAACTGATCAAAACTGAGATGGGGCCAGAGGCTTCTGAGAATGGAATTTCAGGCACCATCTGGGGAAAAAGAGAAGGAAAGAGAAAACAAGCATTACAAATAAAAATGTAATTAAATTGCTGTGATAAGCAGTTGCAAAACATGCTTTCTTCCTCTGCATGTTTGGACCTGAAATTCTTGACATCTGTGGCCCCTACTCCAGCTTGCAAAACACAGTTTGTGTTGCTGACATGGAAGAAATCTTAGTTAATGCTACTTACCATTGTTTGGTTTTTTCCAAAGAAATATCAACAGAGTTGCTTAAAAAATAACCCTCCTGTTGTTTCACAGAAATTGTGCAAGTTTATTTGAATTAGAAACAATTTCATTAATATGCCTTTGTTATTTAGTTATACACAGTTTCTTTTATATATCCAAGCCAACTATCTTAAAGCTATTGCTTGTTTAAACATTCCTTTTCTCTTTATTTTTATTTTAGCCAGAAGGTTGCTGCTGACATTGCACATTTGGTCAGAGAATTTTAGGATGTAGCAATAGCAATAGCACTTAGACTTATATACCACTTCACTTCACTTATATACTACTTCATATAAGTCTACACCCTCTCTAATCCCTCTCTAAGAAATTTATAGTGTAAACATATTGCCTCCAACTATCTATGTCCTCATTTAACTGATCTCGAAAGGATGGAAGGCTGAATCAACCTTGAGCCAGAGGGACTCAAACTGGACAAGCTGTGGGCACTCAGCAGAATTAGCCTGCAGTACTGTGTTTTAACCACTGTGGCACCAGGGCTCTCAATATTTCAAAAGTGCTTTTTCAAGAGACAACTGGACTTTCTTATTTTTCTTTGAAGACATTTTGCTTTTCATCCAAGAAACGTCTTCAGCTCTTCAGAAAGAAAGTCCAATTGCCTCTTGAAAAAGCACCTTTGACACAACCAGCCTCTGGATGACTGACAATCTCCATAGGCATAGCACTCAATGTAGCTCTAATGAAAATCACAAATGGTCCACCAAGGGGAAGGGAACTGACATTTTTTGGAGTTAAAATTAGTTGATCTTCTGGGAACTCAAAATTAACCTGTCCTGTTCTTTTCAACAGTACATTAACTTATCTAATTTAGTCTGTCCCATGTTTATTAGGATAGAGTATTTATCAGGCTAGAATAGGATAGGAGGATACTTGCTATATTTCTGAAAGACCGGATGATTAAGCACATAGTCTTTGAACAGGTTATTAGAACTTACCATATTTTTGGAGTATAAGATGCACCTTTTTTCTTCTAAAAAGAGGCTGAAAATTTGGGTGCGCCTTATACACCGAATACAGCATTTTTTGCCTCCTGCAGCCCCGCCCCTTCACCAAAATGGCTGTGCATACCCTTATGAAGGCTTTCAGAGAGTTCCTGGGGGCTGGGGATGGCAGAAATAAGCAAAAAATGGGTCGTTTCCCCCCCCCAGCCCCCAGCAGCACTCTATAAGCCTCCATAAGGCTATGCATGTATTTTTTAAACAAAAAAATGGCCCGTTTCTGCTCTTGTTTGCCCCCCGCCCCAGGAACACTCTGCAAGCCCCCCCCCCAAGGCTATTTATGCTTTTTATTTGAAAAAAAGGGCCCATTTTCACAAAAAATGGGGCATTTTGGGGAGGATTGCAGAGTGCAAAACCTTTTTTTTCCTTTTGGAAAGCTGTTTAGTTAGAATGTTGGATGAGTTTTAGGCACTACAGGTTGTCAGCGATTTCCTTCTCCAGCACATGGATAAATACACCTAGAAACATCTACCTATTTACCTACTCTCTCTCCCTATCTACTTTATTTCTCTCTCTCTCTCTCTCTCTCTCTATTTCTCTCTCTCTCTCTCTCTCTATATATATATATATATCCCTTTATCTACCTACCTACCTACCTACCTACCTACCTACCTACTCTCTCTCTCCCTACCTATCTACTGTATTTCTCTCTCTTGGTAAGAGCCAAGGTGGCGCAGTGGTTAAATGCAGCACTGCAGGCTACTTCAGCTGACTGCAGTTCTGCAGTTCGGCTGTTCAAATCTCACCGGCTCAGGGTTGACTCAGCCTTCCATCCTTCCGAGGTGGGTAAAATGAGGACCCAGATTGTTGTGGGGGCAATATGCTGAACTCTGTAAACCGCTTAGAGAGGGCTGAAAGCCCTATGAAGCGGTATATAAGTCTAACTGCTATTGCTATTGCTATTTTGTCTCTCTCTCTATCCCTCTGGGGACCGCCGCGAACCGGTTGAAACCCACCCCTGCTACCTACCTAACTACCTACCTATCTACACTCTCTCTCCCTACCTACTCTCTCTCTCTCTCTCTCTCTCTCTCTCTCTCTCTCTCTCTCTCTCTCTCTCTCTCTCTCTCTCTCTCTCTCTCTCTCTCTCTCTCTATATATATATATATATATATATATATATATATATATATATATATATATATATATATATATATATATATATATATATCCCTTTATCTACCTATCTACCTACCTAACTATTATTTCTCTCTCCCTACCTACCTACTGTATTTCTCTCTCTTTCTCTCCCTCTCTATCCCTCTATCTACCTACCTACTTTTTTAAAAAAAATGCCTCTTTAAAACCTGGGTGCGTCTTGTACTCTAGTGCATCTTATACTCCAAAAATATGGTACTTTATAAGTCACTCAAGATATGAACATGCATATTATTCCTTCCTTCTACTACTTTCTCCATAACTGCTGCCCTGTCAGATTGATTGTCTGAGAATGGCTCGGTGGTCCAAAGTCTCCTAGCTAGATTTCATGTCTAAAGTGGGACTAGAACTTACAATTCTATGTAAAGTGAAGTGAAGTGTATGTGTCAGGTTTATAAGACTTCAATTATGATTGAATTATGGTTTTTTTCATATAACATTTACAGGAAATTCTATTGCTTGCTTGTTTAATTGTTTATTTGATATGCCACATGAATTCATCACTATGTGTTGAACCTCACACTTCAAACTAAGAACACCAATATCCAGGCTGTACATTGTGGTACAGAAATGTGTTTTAGTCCAAAATATCTACATGACAATATTCAGTATGTTTGGCAGGATATGTTTTCATGTGGATGAGAGAATCTGGCTCATAGATGTATTTTACAGTTTCCCTTTGTATTAATTTCATTCTGTTGCTTTTTCCATATTAACTAACACCAGGAAAGGGATGTGGCCAGATGATAAGAATGGAAAAATTGTATCTTGGTACAGAAAATGGAGTGTAATTTGATTAAATGGTTAGGTAAATCATGACAGGGATGGGGAAAGAGAAAACATTCTGAGATAGAAAGAAAAATTCAATACAATGATCTTGGAATTTGTCATTAAGGTAAATGTATGTTAAAAAAAATAAAAATAGACACTTTTGAAGTGAGTACATTTAGGCTGTTTTGAGTTACTGGAACATTATGTTACATTTGTTCATAGTTAGACACATTTGAGAGATGTTATAAATATGCCGTGCTCTGTTTTCAGTTACACACAGTTAAACCTGTACTAAAACTTAACTACATGACTAAAATGAAATACTCATTTTAGTCTTAAATGATGTAAATCTCTTTTTGTTCATGTTGCAAGTTGTTTCTCTATAAGATATCCAGGAGAATCCAAAGAAAAAACTTTCTTTTTTATTAAGTACTTCATGTATTTTGTGTGAATGAAGGATAGAAATCTATAAACCTTGACTTGGGAAATTTTTGAAATTCAATTTTAATTTTTATGTAACTGTCCAAAAAGGGTTCTCTTTCCAGACAAACTCTGAATTTATATATATATATAAAATAGGCCAGCTGGATCTAAACAAAGGACTAACCAGTTCGGCATAATGTATTCAGCCATGACTAAATAGGTAAAAAGGTGAAACTCACAAGATAAATATCAGCAATCTATTAATATTATTATATGTGGTTAATCTTTGGTGAGATTCACAGCCTTTGGGGCTGGTTGGTAGCTCAACAGCTCGAGTCCTAACCAAGGACCTAGGATCTGTTAAGGTAACGTCCGAGGATATAAGCTGTTCCAACTAGGGTGGTTTTTTGTAGAATCAGAATGTTCAAGTCTGATAAATTTAACATTTCCAAATAGCAAGGTATTGCTCCAAGGGCTCCAATTACAATTGGGACAACAAACAATTTCTTTTTCCACAGTCACACAACTTCAATTTGCAAGTCCCGCTACTTTGTGACTTTTTTTCTTGCTGTTTATTTTCAATTCGTGCATCTCCAGGTATTGCAATGTCAATGAACCATACTTTTTTCTTTTCAACTATTGTTATGTCAGGTGTGTTGTGGGCCAAGTGCCTGTCAGTCTGAATTCTGAAGTCCCACAAGATCTTCACTTTCTCATTCTCTAAAACCTTCTGAAACTGATGTTCCCAGTGGTTTTTGCTGTACTCAAATCCAAACTTTTAGCACAATTTCCAGTTAATGATCTTAGCAACGCGGTCATGGCATTGTAGGTAGTCAGTTTGTGAAATTTTGCTGCACCCACTGATCAAGTGGTCAACTGTCTCGTCTTTCTCATTACAGAGGAGACATTTGCTGTTGGTGGTAACATGTTGAATTTTTGCCTTCATGCAGTTTGTGGCTAAAGCTTGTTCTTGAGCTGCCAAAATAAAGCTTTCTGTTTCTTTTTTCAGTGCTCCTGATCTTAACCAGTTCCAAGTTAGCTTTTGGTCAGCTTTGCCTTCAATACTTTGCAAGTATTGGCTATGCATATCTTTGTTTTTCCCATTTTCAGCTCGCTTCTCAATTACTTCTTTCTTATATTCAGCTGTTGACTTAGTTATCTTTAAAAGACCTCCTTTATTTACTTCCTTAATCATTGGTCTTCACTTTTCTGGATGTAATCATTCAAGCTGTGTTTTTCTTCTTCCACAGTCTGTTTTACTTGTAGGAGTCCTCGACCACCCTCTGCTCTTGGTAGATATAATCAGTCAACGTCACTTTTAGGGTGCAAAGCATGATTCATTGTCATAAGCGTCCTTGTTTTTCTGTCCAAATTGTCCAACTCCATCTAGGTCCAGTCAATTATTCCTGCAGAGTATCGAATCACAGGTATAGCCCAGGTATTTATGGCTTTTATGATGTTTCCTCAACTCAATTTGAACTTTAATATCTTGGAAATTCATTAAATGTACTTGGCTGAAGTTAATTCCTTGACTTTATTATGGATTAAGTCAGAGGCCTCTAAAATCCCCAAGTACTTGTAGCCTTCTCCTGGTTTTACAGCCTTTATCATTTCTTCATTCTCAAGTTCTATTCAATTATCTTCTGCCTGCTTTGGTTGCCATTGTTGCACATTTGTCAATTCCAAACTGCATACCAATGTCTTGGCTAAATTCTTTTGTGCTTTCAATTAATAAATTCAGTTCAGCTTTTGTTTTACCAAACAGCTTCAAATCATTCATGTACACCAAGTGCGAAAGTTTCAGTCTTTCTTTGCAAGTTCGTACCCATAGTTCATCTTCTTCAAAATGATTGTCAGTGGTAGCATTGAGAGTATAAAAAGTAGGGGTGAAAGGGAATCGCTCTGGAAAATGGCTCATTTAATTTCAATTTCACCCAGTACTTCTTCATTAGCTATAAGCTTCATTTTCCAGAGGTTCATTGAATTTTCTATGAATTTTTGTATGTTGCTGCTGATGCCAAAGATTTTCAGGCATTTCTTGATCCAGCTATGGGGAACTGAATCAAACACTTTCTTATAGTCTATCCAAGCCATGAACAGGTTGGTTCGTCTTTTATTTGAATTCTTTGTCAATCAGCAGTTGATCCTTTAGTCTTTTTGCAGCATCCTTTGTGTTCTACAGGAAGCAAGTTATTTCTTTCCAAGTATCCATAAATTTGGTTTGCAATGATACCAGTAAGGAACTTGTATGTTGTTGGCAAACAAGTGATTGGCCTGTAGTTTCCAGGATCCTTTCCTTTTTCTTTATCTTTTTGGATTAAAAATATCCTTCATTGTTGTTATTGTTGTTGTTGTTGTTGTCGTCGTCATCATCATCATCATCATCATCATCATCATCATCATCATCATCATTCCAAAGATAGTTTGTGAATACATTTCTAAAACGTACCCAGATAATTTTTGGTTATCTTGGTTTTAGTTATTTTGCTTTATCACATTTTCTTTCTGAAACAGGAGCAACACATGAAGAATTAATTTTGGATTATAATAATTGCAACAAATATACCTAAAATGCCTTTGTATTTGGTTGCCTTTTTTTCATGTCACCACATTAAAAGAAAAAAAATGTTGAGACTTTGGAAAAAGTGCAAAGAGAAACTAAGATGATTAAAGGCCTGAAAACTAATACATATGAAGAACGGTTGAAGGATTTGAGTTTGGCTAGTCTAGAGAAACGAAGGACTAGAGTGATATGATAGCAGTATTTTCTAAAAGCACAAGAGGGCAGGACAAGAAACAATGGATGGAAACTAATCAAGGAGAGAAGCAACCTAGAATTAAAGAGAAACTTCCTAATAGTGAGCACAATTAACCAGTGGAACAGCTTGCTCTCAGAAGTTGTGGGTGCTTCATCACTGGAGGTTTTTAGGAAAAGACTGGACAGCCACTTGTCTGAAATGGTATATGGTCTCCTACTTGAACAGAGTCCTGGACTAGAAGACCTCCAAGGTCCCTTCTAGCCAGAGGTGGTATTCAGCCAGTTCTGACAGGTTCTGGAGTAGCAGAATTCCAGAACTCTTCTGCTTCTGGTGGTAGCAGAAATTTTGAGTAGTTCAGAGACCTGGCAAATAGTCTGGCGCCACTCCCCACTGCTTCCCAACCTCCCAGCTGATCATCTTTTGTTGCTTTGAACAGAGAACGGAGCTGGGAAGTAGATTAGTGGGGTGGGGTGGGAGAATGGGGATTTTGCAATATCTGCCCTGCCCTGACCACAAAGCCACACCAACAAAGCCATGCCACACCCACAAAGACACACCCACAGAATTGTTACTAAAAATTTAAATCCCACCACTGCTTCCAGCTCTATTCTGATTGAAATGTGTTTTGTCTGTAAGCTATTTCCCCCACAGTATTTTGAAATTGAATAGCCTTTACAATGTTAAGAGTAGCTTCTTAAATTTAAATAATCACAAAACAGATTCTGAACCATAAAAGTCAGTTGGGAAAACCACATTTCTATTCCTCTCATTGACTATCTCTAGAAATCAGCCAAGGATTCTAATGGCACAGCTAAATTTCAGATCAACAATTAGTGATGTGTGCATTTAAAGTTATTTTTTTCTAAAGAATATTTACATACATGTGATATAGAGACAAACAGTATAAAATATATTCTATGTATTTCCTCTGTAATTTTTATTGAAGATTTATTAGTATTTCTATCAAGTTGTTTATACATTCAGAACTAGGTCTCCTTCTTCAAAAATAATTTGGAAGAAATTAACTTTGTGCCACCACAAGCAAAAGCTGTGTGAACTAGAAGGAAAAAAAGAATCAATTCATAATAAAAATCATACCACATAATACAAATCGTAAGATACCTTACATACATTCATCTACATGTGTCTTTCAAGAACAATATAGTGTACATTTTCACATATAGTGTACATTTAGAGAACAGTAAGAATAATCAATCTTTCCGAGAGGAATACATTAAAACTCTTAGAGGCATTTTTTTAAAAAGAGAGATACAATATCTGATTTTTTTATTAGATTATTTAGAGAAGAATTGATGGTAAGCCATTCTTGTACCCTAGAATTTCTGAAGAGTTTTCAACCCACTACCATGACATATTATTCCAATAACTCAACATACTATAAAGAGGATAGCAGTATAAATGTTATGTTATATCTGCCATGGGTTATGAAAATTCAGGATTCAAATTAGACTTAGCTACGTATGCTTAGATTATACCTACAGCCTTGATATTGACAGTAAAGGTTTAGAAAAAGAGGATTATTACTACATTTTAGGATTCATTATCAATTGTTAAGGAACCAGCAGTCAAAAATTATGCTGCTGTCTTGATAGAATAGCAATGAAAGATTTGACAAGGATATTCAGATGCTATAATGCATCTGTATTTACAAAGATCAGAATCACACAAGCAGTGATTTTCTCAGTGATGCTCTATGAAATCAAATTTTGGTCTTTGATGAAATAGAACAGAAATATTAATGTTGAGCTTTATCATAAAAGAAGATTCCTGAGAATGTAGTGGAAAGTCAAGGAAAAAATGAAAGAAAAATAGGATACAGTTCTAACTCAAGGCACAATGATCAAACTTAAATGACCACATTTTGGACACATTATACAAAGATGGCTTTTCTAAGAAGTTTATAAATTTGGGAAAGTGAAAAGAAAAAGAAGACAATGACCAGCAAGAACTGTGGTGGACAGGATTACAACAGTGATGTGGTGCATTATTGGAAAATCTGAAGGACTGGAAGAAAAATGTTCCTAGAAAAGGTTTATCAGTATGCTCTGTAAGATATTGAATTGATGATACATAATCAATCACTGGTATAATCCAAATGAAATGACTAACTATAGTTAGTCATGATGAATGAAAAATGTCTTGCTTCACAGGATACACTACAAATAAAATTCAATCCATAACAAAGTCAGTTATGTGCTGTTGTTGACTAGTTGTTTTATAGGTGAAATGTTGAGGTTAAAGTTAATTACAGTATATGAACTATTTTGTGATGATTCTGTAACAAATTTGTATGAACTCTGTATATTTTAAATAGGTCTTTAGATAACACTTGGGGAACTCAACACCAGCTTTAATTAGAATTGTCCAGGTGAAAAGATGAAACATGAAATCCCATTGATATTAATCCAAACTGACAATGAGTTGGCCTTGGACGTATCTTTAAGAAGAATATCACACATATTTAAAAGGTTTTATCAAGGGGAGGCCTATAAGGTCAAGAGCTATTATTTGTAACACTAGTCAAATTTCACTTTGAAAAATCTTTTTCTTATCTTATTGAAAGCACTCTGTCACTTATATCTTATATAACAGTATATTTTCTAATCACTTTGTGCAACTATGCTGTAAAATAAAATCACTACTTAGTACTACCTGTAGATGAATAGTGGGTTTAGGAAGCCTTTTTTCTTTATTTGAGAAGCAGTTTGGTCTAGTGTTAATATTGCAGGCTAGAAATTAGGAGAGTGTGAGCTCTAGTCCTGTCCTAAACATGACAATCAGCTGATTGAGTATGGACAAGTTACTCTCTATCAGGCTCCTCTGGCAAACCAGTTGGTCAATTCCTGCCACAAGTAATGAATTGGGTTGATCCAAAAAAGCAGACTGTATACTAGGAAAAATGCTAGGAAGAAAATTATTGTTCTTATCCATAAACCTTTAACTGAAAGTTGGAACTGATCTTGAAAGCACTAAATTCAACCACTGATTTTTAAACCAATGATCTCCTAATCCTTACCTATCTTTGCTGGTAATATGCAGTACATTGTCAGGCACCCACAGCTCATTTTTTACAGCCCAGTGTGACATTTCAGGAGTGTTTTAAGCAAAAAAAAACAAAAAAACCTACTGCTATGTAGCATTAAGAAATAGATTAAGTAATTACATGGGGCTGCCCTTGAAGAGTATTCGGTGACTTCAGCTTGTCCAGAATGCAGCTGTGCGAGAGATCGTGGGTGCGCCTCGGTTCACCCACGTAACACCTATCCTCCGCGAGCTGCACTGGCTGCCTTTTGATCTCCGGGTACGCTTCAAGGTGCTAGTCGTCACCTACAAAGCCCTTCATGGTATTGGATCTGGGTACTTGAGAGACCGCCTACTGCCAATTACCTCCACTAGACCAATTAGATCCCACAGACTAGGCCTCCTCCGAATTCCATCTGCCGGCCAATGTCGACTGGCGACTACCCGGAAGAGGGCCTTCTCTGTGGCTGCTCCGACCCTCTGGAACGAACTCCCCGTGGAGATTCGTACCCTCACCACCCTCCAGGCCTTCCGTATAGCCCTTAAAACCTGGCTGTTCCGACAGGCCTGGGGCTAAAGACTCGCTGCCCCACTTCGAATGGTATGACTGTCGTGTTTTTAACTATGTATGGTTTTTTATGTTTTTGTAACTTTGTTTGTTTTCCCCTCCCTTGAGTTGTGAGCTGCCCTGAGTCCCTCTCAGGGAAAAGGGCGGCATACAAATAAATTAAAATGAAATGAAATGAAATGATCCAAGGGAGTATATTAGTCTTGCTGACTTCCTTTCACTAACTAAATAGTGGTCTATGGATAATATTAGATGCCTATTTGGATTGATAAACTTACAGAAGCTGTGCAGGCATACATTCCCTTTTTGCCTGTCATATTATATGATAAATAAAATAAAATAAATAAATGCTTTTAAAAAACACAAGTTGGGGAAAATTAGAATTAAGCAGGAGTTGGTTAGGTCAAGTCTTTAAAACAGGTATTCTGTTTCTACAAATTCTAAGAAGTTGAAAGATAAATGAGAAAAATAAATTCATTTTTATATTAATTTTAATCATTTTAGGTTTTGCAAACCATAGGTAATAGGCACAAGTTAATGTCACTCGCAATATATCTAGATACCTTTTGTTTAATGAACTTTGATGTAGAAATACTGCTTTGCTCATTTGCCTTAATCTTCACTCACATTTTAATTAAAAAGTCCCTCAAAATATTATTGATATTCAAATAGCAGCTTGATAAATCTGCATATTATACAATATAACTTTTAAATATTAACAGATATCGGTTGCAAAATAGGTGTGTATTATAAGGAAGACTATATGTCTTTGTTCTAATACATATGAAATATGTATGTATTAGAAGGAAGTACTGCAAAGTATGTATGAATTAATAGTATCTATATAGGTGTATGGATGTGTGTATGCATATATATGTATAATAAATGTGTATCAGAGGTGGGCTTCTGCTGGTGTGGCCTGAATCAGGAGAACTGGTAGTGGCGGTGGCGGGAAGCTTTGCCCATCCACCCGTATGTTTCTGCACATGCAATCATTGCACATGTGTACAATGGTACTAAAATAAATTGAAACCCACCACTGGTGTGTTTCTATGTCACACTTCTAAAACTTGTCAAGAAAACCACAGAAATTACTCTAGGGAGTAGTCAACATTGAGTCAAAGGCACAAATATATATATGAAAATACTCCATAAATAAAAATGGAAGCAAAGAATCTCAGCTGAACCAATTTTGGCCATATTATTATAACCTTTCATAATGAGGTTTACACAGCACATATAATCTCCCCATAGCCTCAAAGGTCTTTCTTAAGCTAAATCAGCAACCAACATAACACGTCTGAAGGAAGTGTTTCTCTAACAAAGTAAAACATATAAAGCTTTAATTTTCAGGAATGATTCAATGCACTTAAAGGTTACTTCAATCAAGTTATCTTTTAACATTACACTACAATAGGGATCAGGATGGCATAAATAATGAATATGCACCTGGGCAAATGTTAGATAACAGATATGTAATAAAGTATTGTGATAAAACAGTTGTTCAGGTAAAAATATATTACAGATTATTTTACAATGGATAGTGAAACAATTTATGGTAGTGATTAAATGTTAAGACATATTACTATCTTTCAAAAGATAAAATCTCAAACATATTGTACCTCCTTACGCCATCTATGCTACAGCCTTAACAGTATGTTGAACATTATTTTTCTATCTTAAATCAACATTGATATGATTATATGAATATAATGGGCTGGTCTGTTTCTATGAAAGCAATTTAAAGGCCTTTCCCCCCACCCTTCTGATCTTTACTTTGATAAAAGACAAAAAAGTGATTTATTTTAAAAAAATCTTATTAGATTTACTGTCAATTTTGTACCCCAAAATACAGGTCTGTTTTTTTTTTCTTTTGCAAATTTGTGATATTTATCCTACAGATTATATATGCCAGTGTATTTGTATCCAGGAAACTTGTGCATCATAGTTACTTTTCAGGAATAAAAGCTGGATGGAAGGAAAACTGCTGACTCAGGAGAGATATAATGGATATGCCCTTAAAGTATATTTTATTCCTTCTCCCCCAAGCCCTTACTCACAAGTTGCACCACTAAAATAATTAATTAAGCAATTTACCTGGTCTTTTTTGCTGGATTTGTTTAAGCAAAATTCAGCATTTATGAGATTATTTTCATTTTTATTTCTGTAATGACCACGTGTTGGGTCAAAGGCATTAAATGATTTTTTTCAACATTTTTTTTTAATTTAGAAATTATAAATGTTGCTTAGTTCCTTAAGGGCCCAAGGCAGTTTTAAAAAATAAATTCATACAGCCAAAGAGCCAAAGTAATGGAAATGCTAAAGATTTTAGAAAATAAATCAACATTCAAACTCTCTGTAGGTTTTATCTTATTTTATTTTGCTATCCCCTTAAATTGCAATAAGGAAAATATTTGCTTAATTCCAGTTGCAATTTTTTCCTGGGGAGGGGCAAAACAGAAATGGAATGACTGATTAAGCCCATCCACTGCTTTGTACAACATGAATCACAATAATTTGATTTTTTAAAATCATTGATAGAGTTTTTGTTGTTGTTTATTCTTTTTATGCACTCTGTGCTTAACCAACATTTTAGAAATTAAACCATGATAAAGTAGTCAATATACCTGAATCAATAAACACTTATGTTTTTATTTTTGTTCCCAAACATGAAGGTTCCAATTGTTTTAGGACAAATACATAGGGATCTCCCTTTAGGCCTTCTGCTCAACATGGAAATATTGGAGATTGACTCTGATTGATGTAAGACTATTAGAGGTGACTAGAATGGCCCAGTGTTCCTATTTCCACCCCTCATTCTTAAAATGCATGGATATGGGCATTTGTTGGATTACTATTTTTCTGAGAAGCTTTTCTATAATTTGGGATGTAACCAATTTCCCCTAAGATACAGAACATTAAACAGTAAACAGTAATGAGTTGGAAGGGATCTTGGAAGTCATCTAGTCCAACCCCCTGCTCACGCAGGAGACCTGTACTAGAGATTAAAACCACCGAACTGGTGACCTTTCTGATCAAGAAGCTCAGTGTCTTAGCCACTGAGCCCCTAGTCCAAGTTAACATGTATTAAATCAAATTTATCAATAACATAAGTCCTAGATGACAATATTGAGACACAGCTAAATAAGCAGAGCAATGGCTTCCTTGAATAATTCTTAGTAGATTTGCAGTAAAGTATCTTTTATATGATGTTCAAGAAGTTATAAAATCATTTGCTAAGCAGCTACAATAAAATTTCTGTCTTTTTCAGACAGTTCAGAAGTTAAATTATTATCTTTTGAGAGTATCATTAGAATTACATTGCAGCCTTTAAAATATATAGAGTTATTTAAAATCTTGCTTTAAAGTGAACATAATGTTTAGTACTTGGACAAAAAGTAATGAAACCACATCACTGGAAAGAATCTGTTTCAGAACTTTTAGGTGATCAAAATGATTTTCTGCTTAAAAATAATACAAGAAAACCCTAATTGGAAATCCAAGTTGTACAGGAATAGGCAAAATGATGTTTATTATTAGAATATTAAGATTCAAAAACTGGACATTGTTTCAAGGGATATTTAAAATTTATGGGTTTTATGTGTATAGAGCACCTACAGTACCTAAGCAGCTACATTTTGTCTTTAGGCCTCTATTTTACCCCAAGGAATTGTTTTCCCGCTGAATTAGTTATAGCACTGTTACTGTATTTAAAATTGTGCAGTGATATAAATGTTGATATAACATTTGTAGTTTTCTGCCTGCTACAGCACACATTTCTGATAGGTAAATAATCACCATATTATTCAAATTGTCAATTGTTATCATTGGATACAGTTTTCAAGCTAAAAGTTTATTAGGAAAGCATAGTAGATGAACAATTAAATTTTAAGTAAATGAAAAACAAGTTTATGAATAAAAAAGGGGGGAGTAATTTAGAAGATAGGTCAACATAGAAGGTTTAGATTTTAGGTTTTATTTGACTTGTATGCCACCCTATTCCCGAAAGACTCAGAAGAATAAATGGAGTGTCTTTGTTCCCAGCTCTAGAAAATGACTTCCATAGCTGGGTAATGAAATATTAGCAAAATGGCACTGCCATTACCAGAACCAATATTCATCTGCATGCACTTCTGATGGTGAAATCTAAAAATTATCTGGCTGAGCAAATTTTCTTGTTTCTGTGAGCTGGTGTTACATATTTAAAATAGATATGGACTTTGCTTGGGGCAGTGAACTAACATTTCTCGTGTGCTACCTAAAATTATTGAAGTAAAAGTGAGGTTCTTTTAAAAAAAACATCAATAATATAAGCTGTGTAGCCAAGAATTTGGTGATGTCAGAAATATGGATAAAAGTCCAGTGTGTCGTAAAATTGTACCATGACCAAAAAAATAAAAACACTTTCATAAAGTTGATGGGACATGAAAAGAAATAATTTACTGTAATTGCAACTTTGCAACTTTAATAAGATTTGTATGCTGCCCACTCCCTAGGGACTCTGGGCGGCTCACAACAAAAGTAAAACATAAAAATATTAAAAATACAGTTATTTAAAATAAGATATCATCCATTCAATCAAGTGGGGCTGGATTTTAATCATCAGCCCCAGGCCTGCCGGAACAGCCAGGTCTTGGTCGCTTTACGGAAGGCCGGGAGAGTGGTAAGGGTCCGGATCTCTGCGGGTATCTCGTTCCATAAGGCCGGTGCAGCTACAGAGAAGGCCCTCCCTCGGGGAGCCGCCAACCGGCATTGTCCGGTCGACAGCACCCGGGGGAGGCCCAACCTGTGCGATCTTATAGGTCGTTGGGAGGTAAATGGCAGGAGGCGGTCTCACAGGTAGCCAGCTCCAGTACCATGTAGGGCTTTAAAAGTAATGACTAGCACCTTGAAGCAGGTCCGGAGACCAATGGGGAGCCAGTGCAGCTCACGGAGGATAGGTGTAACATGGGTGTATCTAGGTACACCCATTATCGCTCACGCAGCTGCATTCTGGACCAACTGCAGTCTTCGAACATTCTTCAAGGGCAGCCCCATGTAGAGTGCGTTACAGTAATCCAGTCTTGAGGTGACGAGGGCGTGAGTGACTATTCGAAGTGCCTCCCGGTCCAGATAGGGCCGCAACTGGTGCACCAGGCGAACCTGGGCAAAGGCCCCCCTGGTCACAGCCAACAAATGGTGTTCTAACATCAGCTGTGGATCCAGGAAGACACCCAAATTGCGGGCCCTCTCCGAGGGGTGTATAACTTCACCCCCCAGGCTAAGAGGTGGAATGTCTGGACCATCTTTGGAAGACAATATCAATAGCCACTCGGTCTTGTCTGGATTGAGTGCAAGCTTGTTCGCTCCCATCCAGACCCTGACAGCGTCCAGGCACTGGCACATCACTTCAACTGCTTCACTGAGTTGGCACGGGGCAGACAGATACAATTGTGTCTCGTCCGCATATTGATGATATTTAATCCCATGCCGGCATATGATCTCACCCAGTGGCTTCATGTAGATGTTAAATAGGAGGGGGGAGAGGACCGAACCCTGCGGCACCCCATATTTGAGGGGCCTAGGGGTCAATCTCTGTCCCCCAACCAACACCGACTGCGACCTGTCCTAGAGGTAGGAGGAGAACCACTTTAAGACAGTGCCTCCCACTCCCACCTCACGTAACCTTCGGAGAAGGATACCATGATCGATGATATCGAAGGCCGCTGAGAGGTCAAGAAGCACTAGGATAGAGGAATGTCCTCTATCCCTGGCCCGCCAGAGATCATCGATCAACACGACCAAAGCAGTTTCGGTGCCGTAATCAGGCCTGAAACCCGACTGAAAGGGATCCAGATAATCTGTTTCATCCAAGGTCCATTGGAGTTGAAAGGCCACCACCTTCTCGACAACCTTCCCCATGAAGAGGAGGTTGGAGACTGGACAATAGTTGTTCAAAATGGCTGGTTCCAGGGAAGGTTTCTTTCTTTTTTTTATTATAAAACATACAAATACAAATACAATTTTAAACATACAACCCCCCCTCCCCCCCCGCGGTGACAGTCATTCACAGCCCAACTTTTTTCTTTCCTTCCTCATTGTTAGGTCTCTAAGCCACATCTTCTCATTACAAAATTCAGGGATCTATTACAATAACCATGTTCACTTTTAACTTTCCCCATTTTAAGTCCCTGCTGTTCTCCTTGTCACCCACATATACCATAAGTTCCAGCTAAGGTAATGTTCCGTTTCTCCTTTGTCCCTCAGCCAACCTGTCATTCTGTCCATTTCTGCACATTCATAGATCTTTTTAATTATAGCATCTTCCGACGGTATGGTAGTGGATTTCCAAAATTGTGCATAAGTTATTCTTGTGGCCACAATTATATGTAGGCTCAAATGCCATATTGAACTGCTCATGTTTTCTGGTTTAATGCTTAGTAGAAGGTTCTCGGGTCTCCATTCCATGTTTGCCCCGGTAACCTCTTTTAGCCATTTTTTAATCCTTTTCCAGTATTTCGTGGCCTCAGTACAGGACCACCAAATATGGTAGAATGTGCCATCCTTTCTTCCACATTTCTAACAAACACAATGGAGATAACCCAGGGAACATCTTGGCTAACCTCGTTGGGGGGAAGTGCCACCTATAAACCATCTTGTAAAGATGCCATCCTATAAACTCTAAACTCTAAACTCTATCTTGTATATGTTTTTTTTTTAATGCTGTAGATATTGTAAGTTTAATGGTCTTACTCCATAGATCCCACCATTTGCCCATTTCAATTTCATAGCCAAAGTTTCTCTCCCATGCTATTAGAAGGCTTTTATCCATCTATTCATTAGCAACTTGGCAGGTCAAAAATTGGTAAATCTTCGATAACATTTTCTTGTCTCCACCAAACAAAATCTTATCTAGCCCCTGAGGGTTTGGGTAGATCCCAAACCGTACCTTATCGCTTTTAAACCTGTTTCTAACCTGTAAATATTCCCACCATTCCAGATTCCTGCCCTGCTGCTCTAATTCCATCTTTGTTTTCATGTTGCCATCTTCTGTCATGATGTCTTTATATGTTATGTTTCTTGTCCAATTAAATACACTGGGATGCGTTAAGGCCTCTAATGGTGCCAACCAGCACGGAACCCTAAGATAGTATTTTTTCCTCATCTTTTCCCAGACCCCCATCAAAATCTTCCGAATATAATGTCCCATGAGGTACCTATGGGGGGTGTCTCTTTCTTGCCAGAGGGAGGCATGCCATCCCTGAGGGAGGTCATGTCCCTCTATAGCCAATAGGCGCCTTCTACTCAACATCACCCAATCCTTCACCCATGTCATAATTGCTGCGTTATAATATGCTTCCCAGTTGGGTACTCCGAAGCCTCCCAGTTCTCTACGTTTTTGCAATATTTGGGCTTTAATTCGTGCTTTCTTGCCTTGCCATATAAATCGAGCCACTATTGTCTCCAAAGATTTTTTTAAAAAATTGTCCAATTTAGTTGGTGCCGTTTGAAACAGAAACAAAAATTTTGGTAATACATATGTCTTGACTGTCGCAATCCTGCCCATCAAAGACAGTTGTTTACCACTCCAATTAGTCATATCTTTAGATACCCGCTGTAGCAATTTCATATAGTTATATACCTTGATAGAGGAACATCTCTCCATGAGCCAAATTCCCAAGTATTGTATTTTATGGGCCATGTTAATCCCTAACAGGCTTTGTACTTCCCTTTTCTGGTTCAGAGTCATATTCTTAATTAACAGTTTTGTCTTCTCTTTATTTATACGTAGCCCCGCTATCCTACTGTACTCCTCTATTTTACATAAAAGTTGTATCCCAGAAGCCATAGGATCCTCCAGGATAAAAACAAGGTCATCGGCGAAAGCCTGGACCTTAAATTCCTGAGCTTTAGCTCGTAACCCTTTAATTTGTGTGTCACTCCTCACTATTCTAAGAAGGGGTTCTAATGTGAGGATAAACAGTAGGGGGGATCCACTGCCGCGAAGAGGCCGTAAAGGCGCAATCCGGTTTAGACCCTCCGCCATTGCTATATTCCAAGCAGTGACCAAGGACTCCACCGAACTGTGGGCCAGAGAGTCAGGTATCTCACCAAGTGCCGTCTGAAACCCCATAGGGTCCATCAGGCGCCTGGGGCAGAATCACCTAATCGGTTCCCCCTCCCTACAGTGGGGGATTGGTTTCCGAAAGTCGAGCATCAGTAGGAAGTGATCTGACCATGACAAGGGCAAGATCTTGATGCTCTTCAAATCAAGATCACGTCTCTGCTGCTCCGAGAGAAATACGAGGTCGAGCGTGTGCCCCGCTGAATGAGTCGGACCCTGAATTACCTGGGTCAAGTCCAAGGCTGTCATGGAAGCCATGAACTCCTGCGCCCCATCAGAGTGTTCACCAAGTGATGGCAGGTTGCAATCCCCCAGCACTACAAGCCTGGGGAACTCAACTGCCAGCTCGGCTACTGACTCGAGGAGCACAGGCAGGGCTGTTGCAATTCTGTTGGAAGGTAGGTACGTTAGCAACAAACCCATTTGACCCCCAAGGTCCAACTTCACCAGAAGGGACTCACACCCGATAATCTCCGGAGCAGGGATCCCACAAGGAACAAGGGACCTTCGGATGATGACTGCCACTCCCCCACCCCTTTTACTGGTGTCGCAGCTGATGTAGCATCTGAAACCGTTCTTGGCACATTTCAGTGAGGAGGACTCCTCCCTCATGGCCCAGCCAGGTCTCAGTAATACATGCCAGGTCTGCCCCCTCGTCTAATATTAGGTCCCGGACGAGGGGAGCTTTGTGAACCACAGACCTGGCATTTAGCAACAACAGCCTGAGACCAGGGTGCTGAAAACTCTCGCCATCTGGTCCTGGAGTGGAGCTGTGATGTAGCGAACCCTCCTTCCCCAGTAATGGATAGCCCTATAGCTCCCGTCAAACCTGCCTCTCCCAACCATGACCGGAATGTGCCAGCCCATCCCCGCACCCGTAGACCCCACTTCCCCTCCCGTAGCTTCTCACCGGCAGGCCATTTGTATCATTCATTCTAGGATGAGAGGTAGGTCTGGGCCCCCTACCTCTTCTGCTTCAGCACTCAGCAGAGGAGGCACCAGGCTATGCTCCCAGTCCTCTCATCCATATCACAATCACTCACTCATGCAATCCCCACAAGAGTCAGTTAAAAAGTACAAGATACAATGGAATATAAATTAAATAAAAGTGGGTACAAGCATCAACAATCATATCATACACACCTCATCCATAAAATTGCAGAGAACTTAAGTCCAGTCAATGATTTTGTGCAAGTATGGGATGGAAAACAATGATGGTAAAGGAGGGAGAGCTCCTCCGCTCCTCTCCCTTCCTATAAATCCAGAGAAGAGTCACAAGGGCCAAGAATCCAGAGTCGGTGATGGGTGGGATAGCTGCAGGTGGAGGGGGGGCATAGGCACCAGATTAAGACAGGAGGCAAGTTCGTAGCCTCGCCCCCCCCCCCAATTCTTTCTTGCTTAGTGAATGGAATGAAGTTACAACCAGTTTTTATTTTTAAGCAGAAAAAGGTTTCATAGCAAGTGAAATCTTTGGGGCCTGTGCTTGTGTCCCTGTGTGATTGTGCATGAAAAGAGCTGGATGGACAAGGATGGTACAAAACTGTGGCTTGAGGATGTTTGGGACAAATAGTATGGTGCTGCCCTCAAGAAACAAAAACTCTCCTATTTGTTCCTGGGACATGTTCAGAATGCATATCATGGACAATATCTAGTATCCAGCGAAATCATTAGCTGTTATACTAGGTACCTAATCTCATTGCTGTATTCGCTTAACTGAGTTTGAACAAGCCATTTAAAGACAGAATCAGAAAAATGTAGTGGAAAGGGGGACATCTGGTGTGGCCAAGTTAATAAAGAGACACCATTTAAAGAAGCTGGATATCAAGGTGATAGCAACATATGAATGAGAATATACACTATATTGCCAAAAGTATTCGCTCACCCATCCAAATAATCAGAATCAGGTGTTCCAATCACTTCCATGGCCACAGGTGTATAAAATCAAGTACATGGGCATGCAGACTGTTTTTACCAACATTTGTGAAAGAATGGGTCGCTGTTAGGAGCTCAGTGAATTCCAGTGTGGAACTGTGATAGGATGCCACCTGTGCAACAAATCCAGTCGTGAAATTTCCCCGCTCCTAAATATTCCACAGTCAACTGTCAGCTGTATTATAAGAACCCTCCCTCTGATAACACGTACCTACTATAGCCCACAACTGACACAGTATAGTTCTAGGTAAACTGATGGAAGTTGCTGCTCTTGAAAAGATGAAAAGAAAAAAAAAGATGGAATGGAAAGATGTTCCTCAGAAGTCCACACTTTAGAGTCATTTGTGTGGAAATAGAGACTAACTGGAACCTTATGTTATTACAGTGAGAGAGTTAACTTCAGAAACCACCAAGAGTTTACATTCCAACTCTGAAAAACTGCAGATTATTTAAGATAAATTGTTCATGTGGAGAAATAGATTTTACAATGAAATGAGAGTTCAAAAGCTTTCAGCAGTTTAATAAACCATATAAATAGAAGTGATGGGCTGACACAGGACTACTCAGCCCACCTGTCTACCTCCAGATGCCACAAGAACACCCATGAGTAACAAGAGCAAAATAACTTATTCTATTCATTATATGACTGAAAAGTAGAAGACAGAGCTTGGCCTTAGGAATCAAAATACTGATCTGTTTTTAGAGCAGATCAAAAACATTTCACCAGCAGAGAAAGGAACAAGGATCTTATTTGTAACACTGACTATCAATCATTGTATGACATTAGTCTGTCAGAAGAACTCAGCAATTTTAGAGGTTGTTGTGTGTAAAATTACTACACAGGGAGGCTAGCACTACATTGTGAAGCAATCATTTGTTCTACTTCAGTGCAAATATAGAAAAGTGATAAGAATTCAGGAATACTATGGAGAAAAAGTATCTTATCTATGCTGCATAGTGGCATAGTGATCATTTAAAAAGTCCACATTACAAATTATAGTGCTGTATAAGTGCTGAATAATTTCCTCCTTCCCCTTTTGAATGCCCATACATCGATATAACACGAAGATTTTGCTCATGGTGACAATTATATCAGATTAACAGATTTAACAGATTTTTTTTAACTTTTGTATTATGTGTTTCTTTTAATGTTGTACACCGCCCTGAGTCCTTGGGAGAAGGGTGGCATATAAATCTAATAAACCTAAACCTAACAGAGTTGGAAGGGACCTTGTAGGTCATCTAGTCCAACCTCCAACCCAAGCAGGATACCCTACACCATTTCTGACAAGTGGCAGTCCAATCTTTTCTTGAAAGCTTCCAGTGGTGAAGCTCCCACAACTTCCGAAGGCAAATTGTTCCATTGGTTGATTGTTGTCACTGTCAGAAAATTTCTTCTTATTTCTAGGTTGAATGTCTCCTTGATGAATTTTCATCCATTATTCCTTGTCTGGCCTTCAGGTGTCTTGGAAAATAGCTTGACCCCTCCTCTTTGTGGCAGCCCCTCAAATATTGGAACACTTCTATCATGTCTCCCCTGATGCTTCTCTTCACTGGACTAGCCATGCCCAGTTCTTGTAATTGTTCTTCATATGTTTTTGTCTCTAGTCCCCTAATCATCCTGGTTGCTATTATCTGCACTGCATGTCTACAACAAGATGATCCATACCTAATGAAATTATATCTATAACAAGCTGGAATGGAATATTCTGCAAAAGAAGCTCAACCTTAAGCCAAATATGGTGGGAAACCTTTTTCAAAGTACAGGGACTAAACTCCAATGTTCAAAAGATCTCAGCACCTTTATTTTAACAGAGGATGTCCAAAACTAAAGTCAATACAGACAACATATTTTTGTTGTATAAGTCCTCCACCTCTTTTCCATCCAGTTCATTTTCACCAATATTATAATTCTGTGGAAATTCAATGGCATTCATATATTCAATGGAATTTATTTACAAGCACTGTAAATACATGTGATTAGCAGACCTAATGTATTAGAACAAAGGAAATATTTGTTTTATTTTCAGCTAGTTTCCAACACACTATCCTCCAAACAAAAACCTGTCAAACAATTAGCACATGTATGTATGAAATAATATATCATACATAAGAGACAGTAATTCTATGAGATAAATATAAATCTGAGATAAGTATGTATAAATAATATATTTGTTACATAGTACAGCAGTTGGAACAATCCTGAAAGATTTTATAAATATTAGCATTAATACTTGTATTCTCTATTAGGGACAATGATCATTCTCAGGATAAACAGCACTAGAGTATTTACTAATAAATTTTAAATTTTCTAATATATTTTTAAAAGGCCTAAAATATAGGAAATATTCAGAACATACAAAATTTAAATTCTTTTTTTAAAAAAGGACAGGATGTGGGAAGAAGTGGTAAAATATATTTCTGCCTGAAGCTGAAGTTGAAAGAAGGTTATCTCCCATTATGTTCTTCTTTAAATAAGCTTCTGGAAATGCTCAGAGGCAGCATAGGGTAAGATCTTCACCCCCATCTCTCTTGGAAACAGTGATCACCAACCCCAAAGACCTTCACAGTCGGTTCCCAGGCAAGAAGAATAATGCCACCTAATGCTGATTGTGATGCATGCACAAATTTATTTAAAGCAGTCGCAGCATAAGGAAAAGAAGGAAATCAAGCTGTTTTTGTCTGCAGTACAAAAATACTTACAAAAATATTTCAGTAAAAAAAAGTACTTGTACACAGAGCCTCTCTTTCACTCATATTTCCCCTTCACTACCTCCTTCATTTTCAAAATCAAAACAGGATTCATTTTTTTCCTGTGAACATGGCAACAAAATGCCAGGTTCTGTTGTGAAGAATTCCCCTGAACTGCAAAGCCACAGCACAACCTGTCATTATGTAGGATACAAAACAGCTCAGTTTATTCTTGGAAATATGCTCCTTATGGATGGCAGTCAGAGTTCTGAAGCTGAAGTGGTTGTAGACGATAAATTCCTCTTCCGCACAGAAACTTGAACTTTTCATTTTCATTGGCAATTTAATATTTTTGTTTAATTCCATTTTTGATTTGGCACTGCCCGACAGTTCTTGGGGGCAGTTTGCATGTTTATTTCTTTCACCTTGCATGGGAAGAGATTAAAGAAAATGATCAAATCCTACAAGCTTTTCAACTGTTTTGTTTCAAGCATTCTGGATACAATACCAAGTTAAATAAATGACTATATCTAAATAATTTCCCCTCACACAAAAAACCCTATTTAAATAAAACTTAGGCACCTAGATATAAATTCTAATATATCCCATTCAAACATTATTAATCACTCTATTAGGGCTCTGGATAACCATCCCACCCTCTGCTAATATTGGCTTCTTTCCAGCCATTTGTACATTCACTGGCAATGTCTGGAAGAGAGAGTCTCATTAATTCCCATGTGAGCTAGGATCGTAATAATACTGAACCTTTGTATGCTTTTCCTCTTCAATAATTTGGCCTAAATGTGTGACTACTGCATGGAATACAATACCATATGCATGATAATAATGGGACAGGACTTATTGGTGCACTCACTATGGAGTTTGAGCCAGATTATATACAATATTTTAGATTATTCTGAGAAACTGTGACTATCCTATCATGTAAAGAACTCTCAAAAGAAAATGAGAAAAGACATGAATTAAATTCAATCCCTTTGCTATGATTAACTGGCAAATATACAGATCTAATATTGCTATACTACCATTCTCTTCTTGAAATTCTCGTGTCCACGATTAAAACAGAAGGGAAAGGTAGATGTCTACAGGAGTTTAAAGAGGCAGATCAAACATGCATAGCTTTGTTCAGGAAGGTAGGATGTTCTATACAAAAAGCATTAATTAAGAAGAGGTTAACCTTTATTTTGGATTGTTTTATGATTGTTTTATGATTATGGACATTGAAGGAAAATAAAAAGAACTATGTATTGGGGGTTATGCCAAAGCTAATCAGTATTTCTGACCCTAACATAACAGAAACAGTGAAGATAGGAATTCTGTGAATGAAGGAATCACAGTGTTATACAAGGTAAAAGTTATAAAGTACTGAAATATATTTAAATGCAACAAAGAAAAAAATCTCATTTTTGCTTCATCTATTTTTGAATCTGTGTGATTCAATATAATCTTACCACCCTTTTTAAACCTATTTTTTCCTTGTGGGATTTACATAACTGAATTGTTTGTGATGGTTGTATAAACCTCTGAGATAGGGTGAAACAAAATCTAGACAAGTGAATTCCTTAAACTCAATAGTCATATAAATAGGTATGAGAAAATCATAGTCACTTTTAATCAACCCCCCCTCACCCACCACCACACACACAAAAAAAAACCTGAATATATTGCTTGAAATTTTGGGGAATGTTCCAACTGTGAGAATAAGATAACAAAATTGTTATTGTTGAATTTAATGAGAGTTTTTATTGCAGCTTGATTGAAATCACTATGCTTACCTTTTTAGTTTTCTGCTTTAGGATATTCATAGCATCTGGAACATATCAAATAAAAGCAACAGAGTGGCAAATAATTTTGCTTAGAAACCTCAAACAATAATATTGCGATTGAACAAATGTTTAATATGGAGAAATATGAGCACAATATTAATACATATTGTTTCTAGCTTGATTCTCTGAAAATCCTTTAGGTTTCTATAACTCAGCTTGAGGAAACATTGCATTGCTGATGCTAATGATTATAATTTACTAGCAGACAAGTGGTGAGAAAGAAGCCTAAGACACTGTAGGTAGTTAAAAGCATTTAAAGCATGCTGTTCACTTCTTAAGTCATTGTTGTCACAGCTAATTTTCACAAAAATCTCTGGGACCTCCATCAATAAATGCTGCAGCTTTCTTTTGAGATGTCTTATGCATGCAGTGAGGAATTAACAGATTTAAAGAAATGAAATAGTTAAAATTGAAAGCACCCCATTACTGGCTCTTTCACTTAGGAACAAGATTAACATTAAACAATACTATTGAGAATCAATGTGTTGAATCTATTTCTTGTCTCTGTTGCTTAAGATGAGAAATCTTACATCTAGCCCAGCATTCCCCAACTTTTCTGTGGAGGGAGGGGGAAGAAGGGATGGTTTTGTGCAAGGGGCAGACATACACATGCCTGCACAGGTTAATTTGGGTGAGCAGCAGACATACACACTCCTACCACTTGCATGCATGGGGCTGCAAGCACATGCATGTGCACACCCCCCAGCCCATCTCTCACATGGCTCAGTTGCAAATAGGCCACAGTCTGGTAGTGGGCCATGGCCCACAGGTTGTGGATACCTGACCTACCCCATACTGACTAACTGACTGTCTGCCTGTCTGTCTTCATTCTTAACTTCACTTAAGATCTTAGGAAACTATTTTCATCTTGTTTAATGCAATCTTGCACTGTGCTTCCAGGAAAACACCCAGAAGATGTAAACTATAAGATGGCACTCAAAGATGACCTAGTGAAAGAATATCTGAGACAGCAGGAGACATGGGAGGAAGATCAAACAGAGGATGTGTCATAGCAAAAAACAGCCCTACATAGTATGAACGATCATCAGATAGCTGAGCTGATAGACACTGGGAAATCCTACCAAGGGCTGGAAAGTGCTGGACTAAAAGACAGAGACACTGATGGGAACAGTACAAGAACAAACACCAAAAATGAGATCAATAAAAGCAGAGGTCTACCACATCAGACAGGACCTAAGGTGCAGATTATGCAAGAGGTCTCAAAAACAGTACAACATAGAGTATAAGGTGCAGGCAGGAACAGCATACACTGAACAGCAGAACCAAAGTGACATTGTGTACAAGAACATCTGCACAGTGGTTTCATTAGACCTTCCTAAATCCAGATGGGAGACTCCACAGAAGGTTGTGAGAATACTGGCTAGGATGTTGTGGGACTTCCACATGGCCAATCAAAAAGGAATTGTAGACAAGTATCAGAAACCATCAGTGTCATAAATATAGTGATAACAAGTCACTACACATCAGGAAGTATGAAAAGCTGTAGACGTACCAGACCTTTAGGAAGAACTAGAGAGGATGTGGATAGTAAAGCCAAAATAGTCCCTATGGAGGTAGGAAAACTTGGGGCTCTGAATCCTAAGTTTTAAAAGTGGCTCCAATAGATCTCAGGAACATCATGGAGCTCTCACTCCAAAGTTGATGTGTGTCCATCATGTTCAAAGAGGATCTTGACATCTAACAGGTTGTGGGCTGTCCACAATGTGTCTGCAGGTGGCTGGTAAGGCCTATAAAGACACAAAATGTTCTTCCACATGCTGGGCAGACATGTATGGGCACCATTATTGCAGCATTTGCAGCTCTAGCTTTGTGGAGTGCTTGCTTCTCTTGTGCTATAGTTGTTCTTCTGTCCTCAGAGGTCTGGCAGTCTTGGTGGATCAGTATGCGCCATGTCGATCAATCTTGTGCCAGAAGGAAGTGTTGATATCCAGAGACTTGAAGGAGGTTTTCAACCTGTCTTTGTATTGCTTCCCAGTTCGATCACTTTCCTTGAGACAACTCACCATAGATTTGCTGTTTAGGGATGTAATGGTCTGGCATCCTTGCAACATGGCCTTCCCAGAGTGTCTGGGATTCATTCAGCAGGGTGTGAACTGATGGCAGGCCTGATCTGGAGAGAACTTCTATGTCTGGCATCTTGTCCTGCCACCAGATCCTGCCACCTTAGTGTAGTGCTAAGAACAGATAAGATACTGCATAGAACTTGCAAACTCAAAGGGCTTTGGTGGAAAGCCCAAGATTGAGGAAGATACATACCATACATAGGGATGAGAAGGCATGTTCTTAACTTCACTTAAGATCCAAGGAAATTAATTTTGTCTTTTTAAATGTAACCTTCCATTGTTTCTCCAAGACAGAACATAAAGCTTATTAGAAGCCCAAAAACCAGGCAGTGTGATTTTAGGAGATAAAAGACCAGGATAAGTTATAGACTGTGCTTGCAATTAGGCAATGTTATATAAGCTGCTTACCATTTCTATCTATTTCTTAAGCCAAGAGCGGTAAAGCTGACATAATAAAAAGTGAGGGTTAGATGTAAGCTTTGTCAATGCAAACAATAGAGACATTGATTCTCAATAGTATTGTTTAATGTTATTCTTATTCCTGGGTAAAAGAACTTGAAAGAGCCTGTATACAAAGTGCTTTGAGATTTAACCATTTCATTTCTATCAAGCTGTTCAAATATTAATATAATAAATCTGGTTGTTCACAATCAAAAGGTAAGTTATTCCATAATTTTGTATTGCACTTTCAAGAGGGAGGTTAGAAATTTATTCCTTGAGAAACCAATGTTGCTGGGGGAATTGTTTGGGGTCATGAAGGGAAAAGTATGTAGGAGCTGGGAAAATTCAGCAGACAGCTAAAGTAAATTGACAACTGAACTGTGGGGGGGGGGGGTGTCCCCAAATGCATTTTGACTTCTCAAAAGTATACAATAACAAGATGCCACACTCAATATAATCAGTATAATTACAGGTCACGAATAGTTCTAGATTATTATTAATATGTAAGTCAGCAGAAATCAATATATAAATTAAAATTAATATTAAGAAACAATTTTATTTTGGTCCCTTCCCACTCTTTGCCCTTTTTTATTGAAGGTAAATTCCCAGCATGACACTTAATTTTCATATGTGGGGTTCAAACTCCCCAAAACATTTGAAAATTACATACTCTAATTTGTTCTTCATTTTTAACTCATGTTTCAATAGGAGAAAGCAGCTCAGATCATTGCCTATTTTAGAATACCTTCCTGTAAAATTAAATGTATATTTCACAATATGGTGATTCCAAAGCTTTAAATAAAGAAACTAATTTGAATTTACTTTAAGACCAATGGTGGAATTCAATTGTTTTTACTACTGGTTCTGTGGGCATGGCTTGGTGGGCGTGGCTTGGTGGGCGTGGTAGGGGAAGGATACTGTAAAATCTCCATTCCCTCCACACTCCAGGGGAAGGTTTCTGCGAAATCCCCATTCCCTCCTTATCAGCTGGGACTCGGGAGGCAGAGCCTAGATGGGGTGGGGCCACTCAGAGGTGGTATTTACCAGTTCTCCATACTACTCAAAATTTCTGCTACCAATTTTCCAGAACTGGTCATTACCTGCTGAATTCCACCTCTGTTTAAGATAGAGTTTCAGAAAGCTTAGCAAGCTGGTTTTCCTTTCACCCTCTGTATGACTCTGGTGCCCTTCTGAATAGTTCTTTAATTAAAATGAGAATGTTCACAATCTGTTTCATGGGTGACCCATTTCAACCGGATTATTCTGTGTCTTATAAAACAGGGGCTCTGGCAATCTTTCCATAATAGAATTATCAGATATAAACTCTTTCATAAGCTAATGGTCTATCAACTACAGAACATAGCTAAAGGGTGTTTATGCTGCCAAGTGCTATACTTTGGTATATTGAGGCTATTTTCTGTTCTCCTGTAAGTGATAAAGAGTTTTTATTTTTATATTTTGGGCCGTACAGATTAATGTTTCTGAAGCATGATCATCATTAAACAATCCCATTATCTCTATTTGAATGGAAGTGCAATGATGCAGAAGCAGCAAATCTTTCCATACAGATGGCATATTAACGTCTATCCGACATTTGCAATGATTGGGTTTATTTGTACATTTAGTCCTAACTGATGGGCACATTTTACTGTACAATTACAGTAAATAGGGGATGAGAGGTGGGTTTCTACAGGTTTGCACCAGTTTGGGTGAACTGGTAGTGGTAATTTGGCCTGGGTCGCAGGACTGGCAGCGACCCAGACTAGCCATGCCTCCGAACCAGTTCCCCGGTCCCCACTGCCATTGCTGACTTTTTAAAAAGCTTTTCATGGTCTTCGCACATGTGCAGAATAATTTACAGTGAACTGTGCATGCACACACAATGTGCATGTGGTGCATGCATGACCAAAGCGAGCAGAATGTGTGTGAAGCATGTGCAAAATGAACCAGTACCAATGCTGATAGGAACCCACCACTGGTATAGAGTGATAAGGAAGAACAGCAACTGTGGGACAAGTAGAAAGCACCCAACAATATAAGCGGGTCAGTTGGCACAGAAGAAAAAGACAGAGAAGAGAGTTCATTGAACATCAAGGGGAAACATATATAAGCTAGGCCAACAAATGAGTGAGACAGCAAATCTTTCACTTTTTCCTCCTGAAATATAGCCTATTTCTGTGGAAGCTAAATTTGATGAATGCTACAGTGTCTGTTTTTCTTTAAGGCATTTTATCAATAAAAACTCAGTAGCTATCAATATCTATATGGCTGACATTTTCAACGTTTCAAAAATAATCCAAATTCCTCCTAGAAAATACTTTTTTTTGTAATTAGATAGAGACTAGTAGTCTCCTCTCGGACCAAGATAATTTGAAAGGAAAGACTGGGATAGGAAAAGAGGTCAGGCCAACTGAAGTCTTCATGGGAGATAACCTTGTACCCTCCCTTGAATATGAGTCATTCATGTAACTCAGTTTCTTTCTAAGAAAAAAAAATGACCTGACTGCTAAAAGTTTAAAGAAATCTCCTATCTGTCTTAAATGATTTTTTTACTGGATATTCCAGAATAGAAAAGACATTAGCATTTCTGAATCTGGAAAACTATGTTCATTTGCATTCGTCACATTTTTGAAAAAAAGAGAATAAGGCTAGAAAAGTTTGGGAATCCTTTGTCTAAAGAGGGAAAAATGAGCAAAGTGGGATGAATTCTGGATCAGAGGTGGCAGGTTCTGACCAGTTTTGGAGAACTAGTAGCATAAATTTTGAGTAATTCAGAGAACTAGTAAATACCACCTCTGACTGGCCCCACCCCCATCTATTCTCTGTCTCCCGAATCCCAGCTGATTGGGAGAGAATGGGGATTTTGCAGTTTCCTTCCCTTGGAGTGGGGAGGAAATGGAGATTTTAACGTATCCTTCCCCTGCCGTGCCCGCCAAGCCACACCCACTAAGCCACACCCACAGAACCAGTAGTAAAAAAATTTGAATGCCACCACTGTTTTGGATGTATAAAATAAATGGTCAGGGAGATTTCCCCCCTCCTTCACTCAAAACACTAGAACCAGAGGTCTTCCAATGAGACTGACAGGAAAGAAAGAAGAGAGCTCTTCTTCATTTAGTTCATAATTAAGCCATGCAGTTCAAGAGATGGTGATGGCAGCTAACATGGGCAATTTTAAAAGAGGACTGCATAAAATTTGAGATTACTGTGGGGAGGCATAGTAGTTTGTGTATAATCAAGTGTTTCCTCAGGTGTTCATGGAATAAACCCACAAAGGGCACATAGATTCAAACAGTATCCCAAATGGTTAAATGGTTGATAGATCTACAGAGGGTGGTGAAAAGAAAAGAAGCAGAAGAGAATTAAATGTTTTGCTCAAATCCATTATAGGAGATAATGGACTTAAGCAAGACATTTTATAACTTGCTGGAAATAAACATCTTGCTGCTGTTCATCACTGTGTTACGTATTTTGTAAAAAAAATCCCCTAAATGTCTGCAATAGGTACAAGATTATTTAATTCTTGAAAAATCAAACCATGAATTTTAGCTCCATTCTAATTTGACAGACATTTTTTTTTGGGAGTGGGTACAGGTTGTATTTTACAAAAAAATAAAATGCAATAAAATGTGGAGTGTACTGCCAATGGGACAGGCCCTAACTCTGCCTAGAAAACACAGGATGATGTTTTGATGTACACTTTCATTCTGAGAACTTCAAAATGAAATTCATTTTTCTCCTTATACTGTTGTTGTTTTTTTGTTTTTAAAGAAAGAGACGTTGCACTCCATTCAAAGGCTCCGAGTGGCTCACAACCAGCTCATATGTACCAGTTGGAAAGATGAAACTACATTAAATGTTTGGGAAAGTCTCCTGATAGAATCTTTAATAAATGCCAACAATGCAAAATGAAGAAGAAATTGAACTGAGATCTATCGGATAGCTTTCTGTGATTAGGTACATGCATTAAAATGCCATCTGTAGCACAAAATAAATGAGATAAGTCCGCAAACTATAGATATTCAGAGCTAATAATGATGACGTGCGGGGCTTAATTCTTGATTTTCATCCTGTGAAGTTAATAGCAGTACTCTGATTGTCCACCCACTGGACTTTGTATAAATATCCATGATGATGATGATATACCGACTAGGAAAGGCTGTCATCCAAGAAGAAAACTTCTCTGTTATGCTGAGAATCAATGAAATCATCAGTCTTCTAACATAATTAGGCTATGCAAACATATACACATGGCAATTGTAATTAAATTTCTTGGGCTCCTATAATTACATTTATAAAAAGCAGGATTCATTTCTCTTGAGTTGACTGGGAGGAAGGGGGGAACAGTTCAAGGGCTGTTGTTCAACCTGTGTTCTACAAATATCCTGTCTTTTTATGCTTGGACACATTTAGAAATTATTATTGAAATGGTCAGTGAAATGTGTACAGACCCGTGGAGGTTTTATCTTGACCTCCAAAGAAATACTTGGAGTCCTTTGATGGCTGAAGCCAGATCCCTCTTGATAAACCTGAACTAATAAGTCCTGAGCAAGACACACTAACCTTTTTGTCAATCACAGGACTCATAAACAATTTGCACTAGTATGTGGCTATCAGCTTTTCCAACCAACCAGAAGGGACAAGAACATAAGCTTTGGCTATTACAATAAGGTGATTATGGGTCAATACACTTCTCTAACAGGCAGGGAGAATGAGTCACTTTATTTCTGCTCCAGGTTGGCACTTCTTTGTGTGCTGATTTGAAAACTTCCTACACACATGGACATATACACACATATGTGAGACACAGCACATTCATAAGTATGAAAATGATATGATGCATTTTACTTTTATTTTAAAATAGTCCTAAATGCATGTAATGATAATATCATTCATTAAAATAATGAGTTCATGAGTAATAACCATGTATCAGGCTAAACAATTTATATTAGCATTGACTAAACTCCAATTACACAAGTGTGTCCCTCTATCTATTCAGAAACCATGTTATTTGTAGATCTTGACAGATGTTCTCCATCATAGGATTACAATCGTATGACAGACAAAGAGGGATATGGTGGGAATCACTTTCAGTCATCCAGATTGTCTCCTGATGCCCCAATTCAAATTGTTTCTCCCCAGCTAATTTCTGTTTCTGTTCTTTTGGCATTCTTCCTTGCCATATAAAGTATTGGTCTTTCTTTTATGCAGTGATTAAGGTAAAACTTCACTACATTAAATATATCCGTAAGGACTGGAAGCAGTGGTGGGTTTCAAATTTTTTTCGAACCTACTCTGTGGGTGTGGCTTCTTTTGTGGGAGTGGCTTGCCAGCCATGTGACCTAGTGGGAGTGGCTTGCTGGCCATGTGTTTTCTCTCTCTCTCTCTCTCTCTCTTTCTCTCTCTCTCTCTCTCTCCTTCCTTTTGTCTCTCTGTCCTTTTTTTCTTTCATCTTTCTCACTTTTTCTTTTTTCTTTTTTCTTTATTTATTTCTTCCTTTCTTTCTCTTTCTCTTTCTCTCTCTGTGTGAGTCTTTGTCTGTGTGTGTGTGTGTGTGTGTGTGTGTGTGTGTGTGTGTGTGTGTGTGTGTGAGTGGTGGGTTTCAAAAAATTTTGGAACCTCTTCTGTAGGTATGGCCTACTTTCTGGGTCTACTGGTGGAACCTCTTCTAACCGGTTCGGTAGATTTGACGAACCGGTTCTACTGAACTGGTGCGAACTGGCAGGAACCCACATCTGACTGGAAGGTACCTATGAAGACATGAATCCACAGCACTGTAAAGAAAGAGAGAGAAGTTTTTTTTTAATACATGCATGCGCGTGTGTGTGTGTGTGTGTATGTGTGTACTTAGTATATACTATCGTAAATAAATAACAAGATCTTTAAGGTTTGTTAACTGTAATGCTTTTAATGCTTTAAAGTTTAAAATTTAAAGATTTGCACTTAAAATATATCAGAACAGTTTGCCTATTCTGCTGAAATTTGTGTTCTGCTAAAAACTGCTTTCTCTTTCATTACTTTTCAAGGAACCCATCAACATCCCAGAGCACATTTTCCTACATAAACAGATTGCACAGCTGATCACCGCATAAAGTTCTTCTTTAATTTGAGGAGTTAGGGGTGGGTAGATAGTCATAACTGTTTAGAGAAGAGGTTCAATTCTTCTGATATTTTCAAACCAAATAACTGAAATGGATGTCCATACATTCACGCTTGTGCCAAAAATATAACAAGCCTGGGGACAAGAATGCAGATGGTCTGTACATGGTGTTTTGGATTCATTTCAAAGAGGCACTGTTGAGGTGATGTGAATCTACTTGTCAAAGCAAAGAGGTGACATGATTTGTCTTGTGTTGCTTCACAACAGCTCAAAGCCTTGACAACAATTCTATAGCCAGAAGGGCCTGAAAGAAATAATAGAACAAGGCCACATGCCTTATTTGGCTATTGCTATTTGCCTCAGCAGCACAAGAATATGAAGCAAAGGTTTCACTTTTAGAAATCTGAACATTTTTCCAAGTGTTTTGTTGAGGTGATTACTACAAAATCTTTGCATAGTCCTATAAGACAATAAGATTTGCAAAATTTGTGTACAGATGTGTGTTTTAAATGGGGTAATTTTAAATGTATGCATGATAATATCCACTGTTCAGAGGAAATGGAGATTTTTTTGGCAGGAGAATAGCTCCTTTAGCAATATGCCCAGTGCCATGAAATTCAGCACACCATCTTCAGTTTTTATATCTTGAACAATGTGCAGCTGATTTCTTTTCTACACAATAACTCCAAATGATAAAAATGTCCCAGAGCTCAAAATAAAGCTAAAGGGGGGGGGGATAGCAGGGGGAAATGCAAAATTCGCTCTGCGCTTGCCAACAATTGGGATTTGGTTATTGTTCTACATGGTGCGCAGACTATTCAAGTTACAGTACATTGGAGTGATAAAACAAGGAAAACACAAAAGTTTCAATATTCATGGAATAATTAAGGCTTCAGATGGGATGAAAGAGCATCCAAGATATACTGCAAAGGCCAGCTGTTTTACTAACATTGATTGCATAGTAATATATTTTCTTTGTCAGTATGGGTATCTGTGAGAAATAATACTATTCTTATCTAATAATACTATTGTTACTATATAGAGAGGGATAATCAATTTATAGCAGTATTTTATTAGGTTTCCAATGTTATTTTTATGCTAGTCTAATAAAACATCTAAGAGGGTTTGACATTAAAAAACAAAAATTTTAAGAAAGAATATAAGTGACATCAATAGTAAAATAGGTGGAATGTGTTTTATAGAGCATATTAAAAAAAGGTCCAGCTTACTATGATGAATTAAAACCTCGGTATATAAGAGAGAGAGAGAGAGGGGGGGGGAGAGAGAGAGAGAGAGAGAGAGAGAGAGAGAGAGAGAGAGAAATAAAAAAAGAATATTTACTTGTACCTCCTCCTGTTTCTTGCTTTGTGCTTTGTGCTTTTCTTTCTTTGGCATTATCATTTTAATACACATGACCCTTAATTGATAATATCAATTGCTGACATCTTTACCAGGAGTTCTTCCCTTGTCATTATCTATACCCCCCACATATACATTATGATAACAAGGAGTGCCAAATTAGGAAGCTCTAGTTTGGTAAGGTAAAGTTCAATCAAGATACAAACAATACAATAATTTCAAAGGCTCAGTAGTCACTATCTATCATCTACACTAAAATGATCTTCATACATAAGTGATTTGGTGAACTGTTACATTCAAACTTTCAAATTCAATCACGTTGGCATCTCAGCAACTTTGCACCTGAAAGGACTGCCTGAAAATATCAATATTTAGTAGCCGTTGAAGACAGATTTTAATCAGATGAATTTTGTGAACACTATTGTAAAGTATTGCATTATTTTGTATTGCATTTATATCTTTACTTTGAAAGTTTAGGATGGTTAAAATCATAGCATAATGAAACACTGTTGCAAAAGTGAAATTATCAATAGAGAATGTTCAGCATATTTTTGTGGGGTATCTTTCTTCACTCAAACTTAAGCTTTGCTAATTCCTTTCCCTAAGATTGCACAATTATTTACTTGTTGTGAAAAAAGCATTTTTTTTTAAAGAGTAAAGTTGAAGAACAAGATAGTATTATTTCAAACATATCTTGGAATTGCATCCCAAAGTCTATACCAGATAACTAATAACAACTTTTAGTTAAGCAACTTTTAGTAAAGAACAATGTCTTCAAATGGAAGTGTGTTTATGTGTATTTTCTCATTTATTTCTTTACATGTTTGGGGAGATGAAAACACTAAAAATTATTTTCTTGAGAAAAGTTCAACACACCATATTTTCCACTTCTTTTTTTAAAAGAAGATTGTTTTTCAAGGCTATTTCTTATAGCTAAAAATCAGTGATTCAAAACAGCTGTTTATTTGAAAAGACTAAGATTTTTTTATCAAATGGAAAACAAATCAAAGAGGAATGATATTGATAACAGAAAACAAGAAGTATTGTGCTTCTTAAATTCTTCCATTCCTCTCTTCTCAACCCCAATCCTAGAAGACTAGAGAGGTCAGCCTGAGAATAGTATGCCAAAATTATTTTCAGACACTAGCTGTGCACTTAAGGTCAAATTCTATAACCATGTAATTACAGCTCTCAACTACACTCCAACATATATGACAACCAGCTTAATTCTGGATCATATTTTATACCTTCTCCCCCTAAAATAAAATAAAAAATATCCCAAGAAAAACAATACAAATGACTAATGTATAAGTGTATGTTTATACAGATAAAGTTTCTGCTGAAACTTTACTAATACTTTTCATGTAAAAAAGGAGAGAAAGAAAAATATGGTAAGGCAATCTGCACCCCAGTGGCTTTTAGGGAAAGTGGGAAAGATTAAAACTGTAAGTTAAACAGCAGGATGTGGGAAACAGAATATTCCAAGATATGTAGGAGAGTAGTTAAATGGAGCTACACATCCAATTTGGGAGTCACAAAGAAAATAAAAGGGAGCGATAAGAGAAGAAGAGCTAAGGAAGAATTTTTGAAATTAGTAGGCATGAGTACTCATAAGAAAGACATAATGATAAGAAGGCAGGAGGCTTTGTGAAAGAAATGTCAAAGCAAAGATTGACAATTGAGTTAATGAGATATGAAAGGCTGAAAGTTCATCTGTGATCAGCTAAATAGTATTTTCCTTGCCCCTTTTTATTCAAGAGGGAGCCGCTCACCCTAAACAAGGGCACCGACCTGCAATTAGCAGACACAATGCAAGTGGAGAAATAATTATATTTCATTATCACAAGGTGTCAGTCCTTTAAGGTTGTCCAGACCAGGAAATCTCAATGTTATTGAGATACATTGTAGAATCCTGCAGTCTGATGGTGCTTTTCCTTTCTTACCTCTTATGCTACCGTGAGTCTGGAAGAAGCTAGTATAAATATCTTCAAAATATTATTTCCTTTCCCAGAGCTCAATAAACACTTCTGCCATTTTTATTTTTGGCATGGCTTCTGCATTAGCTCCTTCAAGCCATATTCTATAGCTTTCTGCATGATGAAAAAAATAGAATAAAAGCTAAGAAAAGTTATTAGCTGTGCTTTGTTGAAGCCACTCTGCATTTTTCTCCAGTGATGTTCTAGAGGGTCTGTCAAGATCCCCAGTTTACTTCGACTGAATCTGGTCCAAGGCTTAAACTGCTTCTTTAATCCAAATGGCCTCAGTCAGACCATGCATCAGGCAAAATTTCAAGTTTACTCTGAAGCCACACAGAATCCTTTAGGGCAAATCAATAGATTCATCATTCCTGTGGTAGGGAGAAGCCATAGAATATTATAAGATTAGCAGGGATTGATTTGTCCATGACAAAAGCCTAATGGTAATATCCTCCAACTACAGATCATTACTCCAAAATAAACTATTACCTTTTCAATGAAGGAGGGCATCAAAGTATCAATAAGTGTAGTTGGATTCCAGTGCGATCTTAGAACTTGATGACTAGGCCATTGGATATATTACAGGAACTGGAACATAACACTGGTAAAAGTGATAAGACCATGATCCCAAAAAGATAGCCCACTGTCCAATAACTACCATATCATCTCTTTCAATAACATATTGAAATATCAATCCTTGTTAACTGTAATATCCCTCCCTCTGGTAAAAACAACCTATCTCCTCATTAAATTCATATTTTAACTAACTGTCTTGGAGATACTTCAGTCTAGCACTCAGCATCCAAGTGCCCAAGTTACCCCTTCCTCGTTCAATCAACAACAGATTCACTCAGGCCCACCTGTTCTCACCTGGGTGAACAGAGGAAAAAACAGTCAATTAATTCCTAAGAAAACTAGGGAAAGTTCTCACCTCATTTTCCATCTTCAACTGGGGGGGGGGGGTGGAACAAGCAGAAACTCAAATCCAAACAGCATTCATCAAAGTTCAAACTAGATAAAAAATCTTCTGTTGAGGCCATGAGCAAGGAATAGTCACAAAGCCACCCACTGATGTAAATCCAATGGCATTTCAAATGACCAAATGTCCATGTGTCCCAATATAGTACTTGGAAGATAAGATAGCCAATGTCCTGTCCAGCATATAAGGAAGCTTTTGTAAGATGGAAGTTGATTCTCCCAAAGACCACCAGCAAACCTCTCTTATGGATGCTGTCCAATGACATGCAAGGACATGCATTCTTCTCTGAAACACTGAAGTGCCTTCATAATGCCAGAAAAAAGTAGTCACCAGCAGCCCATTGTCAGTGCTTAGAAGAAAAAACTTCCAAGGCACTCCTATTACAGATACACTATGCCACAGCTGAGCATCAGCACTTAGATAAAAGCTTTAAGATGCCTAACAACTATTAGTGCTACTGTTCATTACAAGCAACTGACTCCTTTGATGGTTTCACTTTTATTCCAGAAAAATCAGCAACCATTTCCTCTTTAGGAAACTTGTAACATGTGGAAACATCCAATTATTGAAAGTGGAGGAGGATAACTGGCTTTTCCATTTGCCCAAAATCTCTGCATTAATGCCTATGTATGCCATGGTAGGCACTATCTGTAACTAGTTTTATCTCAAATTCAGCTAGCTTTGTTCTTTTGCCAGGCAAGCTGTCTGCTTAATTGGTCTTTACCACCTTGGGTTCCAATAATTTACATAGAAAGTACATAAAACTTTCTTTAGTAACAAGGGAAAAAATAACAGTGAAACAATAAAATGTTTTTGAGTCAAGCATTGAAATTTCAGATTATTGCTGTTTGCTTCCCATAAATAGACATCAAAATATGCAGTGCCATTCTGCAGATGGCAAAAATCAGATGCCAAACATCACAGCTGTGTATAACTTTGTTATCCAGTTGGGTGGAATGCACCTTCTTGAATAGATGCCAATTCAATAATGCTACATTATTTTTTAAGTATGACTAGCATTCCCTAAAGAGCCAGCTCCCATATGTAATATCTCCCATTTGAAACCAGCCTTTTACTAGATGCAGCTGGAAACTACATTATTTTTCAACAATAAGATCGAGAAGAAAGCACTTTAGCATCACTTGTTCTCTTTTGCCTGTGATTAGACAGCAGCACAATGCAATTGAAATATCAAGGAAATTTGTGACTAAATAAAAACATGTGTGTGCAGCCATAATGAAAGAGATAGTAAGAAGTATAGTCCATCAATGCTAACATGAGAAATCAACCCAAGATGTACTGAGAGCAGAAGTCTCAATGGGGATGTGTGGAAGGAAGATAAATTTATTCCAAAAGATAGAACTGCAGCATAATGCCTATATTACTTAATAAGCTATTTTGAAATCTTCACTATGATTTACAGATAGAGGAAAGGAATTAAGCTGTAATAAAGGTATGTATTAGTTGCCTCAGGCATCATATAAAATGCAGTGACACAAAACATACTCGCACTGTAGATAGGCATTTTTGCTATATAAAACATGTCATTGTAGACATGATGGTTTATAGATAGTTACTTCCAATGCAG